>NW_027477747.1:0-58068 GCF_051020955.1 Megalopta genalis | reverse complement strand
TTCATGCGAAACAAATGATTTAGCTTCAGATACTTGCGATATAAGTGATATAGCCTCAAATGCAGGGGAAACAAACGAGTTAGCTTCCAATCCATGCGAAACACATGAATTAGCTTCAAATCAATGCGGATGTAGAAGGTTTAGCTTCAAATCCATGCGAAAAAAATGATTTAGCATCAGATACTTGCGATATAAGTGATTATAGTTTCAAATGCAGACGAAACAAACGAGTTAGCTTCAAATCCATGCGAAACACATGATTTAGCTGCAAATCAATGCGATGTTGAAGGTTTAGCTTCAAATCCATGCGAAAAAAAATGATTTAGCATCAGATACTTGCGATATAAGTGATATAGTTTCAAATGCAGACGAAACAAACGAGTTGAGCTTCAAATCCATGCGAAACACATGATTTAGCATCAAAATCAATGCGATGTAGAAGGATTAGCTTCAAAACCATGCGAAGCAAATGATTGAGCTTCAAACACTTTGGATATAGGGGCTATAGCTTCAACTGCAGACGAATCAAACGAGTTAGCTTCAAGTCCCATGCGAAATACATGATTTAGCTGCAAATCAAAGCGATGTAGAAGGTTTAGCTTCAAATCCATGCGAAACAAATGATTTAGCTTCAGATACTTGCGATATAAATGATATAACTTCAAATGCAGGCGAAACAAACGAGTTAGCTTCCAATCCATGCGAAACACATGAATTAGCTTCAAATCAATGCGATGTTGAAGGTTTAGCTGCAAATTCATGCGGAACAAAGGATTTAGCTTCAGATACTTGCGATATAAATGATATAACTTCAAATGCAGGGCGAAACAAACGAGTTAGCTTCTAATCCATGCGAAACTCATGATTTAGCTTCAAATCAATGCGAACTAGATGTCTTAGCTTCAAATCCATGCGAAACAAATGATTTAGCTTCAGATACTTGCGATATAAGCGATATAGCATCAAATGCAGACGAATCAAACGAGTTAGCTTCAAGTCCATGCGAAATACATGATTTAGCTGCAAATCAAAGCGATGTAGAAGGTTTAGCTTCAAATCCATGCGAAACAAATGATTTAGCTTCAGATACTTGCGATATAAGTGATATAGTTTCAAATGCAGACGAAACAAACTAGTTAGCTTCAAATCCATGCAAAACACATGATTAAGCTTCAAATCAGTGCTATGTAGAAGGTTTAGCATCAAATTCATGCGACACAAATGATTTAGCTTCAGATACTTGCGATATAAGTGACATAGCTTCTAAATGCAGGGGGAAACAAACGAGCTAGCTTCAAAAACTTGGGGATATAAGTGATATAGCTTCAAATGCAGACGAATCAACCGAGATAGCTTCAAATCCCTGCGAAACACATGATTTAGCTGCAAATCAATGCGATTTAGAAGGTTTTGCTTCAAATCCATGCGAAACAAATGATTTACCTTCAGATACTTGCGATATAAGTGATATAGTTTCAAGTGCAGACGAAACAAACTAGTTAGCTTCAAATCCATGCGAATCACATGATTTAGCTTCACATAATTGCGATATTAGTAATATAGCTTCAAATGCAGGCGAAACAAACGAGTTAGCTTCCAATCCATGCGAAACACATGAATTAGCTTCAAATCAATGCGATGTAGAAGGTTTAGCTTCAAATCCATGCGAAAAAAATGATTTAGCATCAGATACTTGCGATATAAGTGATATAGTTTCAAATGCAGACGAAACAAACGAGTTAGCTTCAAATCCATGCGAAACACATGATTTAGCTGCAAATCAATGCGATGTTGAAGGTTTAGCTGCAAATTCATCCGGAACAAATGATTTAGCTTCAGATACTTGCGATATAAATGATATAACTTCAAATGCAGACGAAACAAACGAGTTAGCTTCTAATCCATGCGAAACTCATGATTTAGCTTCAAATCAATTCGAACTAGATGTCTTAGCTTCAAAATCCATGTGAAACAAATGATTTAGCTTCAGATACTTGCGGTATAAGCGATATAGCATCAAATGCAGACGAATCAAACGAGTTAGATTCAAGTCCATGCGAAAATACATGATTTAGCTGCAAATCAAAGCGATGTAGAAGGTTTAGCTTCAAATCCATGCGAAACAAATGATTTACCTTCAGATACTTGCGATATAAGTGATATAGTTTCAAATGCAGACGAAACAAACTAGTTAGCTTCAAATCCATGCAAAACACATGATTAAGCTTCAAATCAGTGCTATGTAGAAGGTTTAGCATCAAATTCATGCGACACAAATGATTTAGCTTCAGATACTTGCGATATAAGTGACATAGCTTCAAATGCAGGGGAAACAAACGAGCTAGCTTCAAAAACTTGGGATATAAGTGATATAGCTTCAAATGCAGACGAAACAACCGAGATAGCTTCAAATCCCTGCGAAACACATGATTTAGCTGCAAATCAATGCGATTTAGAAGGTTTTGCTTCAAATCCATGCGAAACAAATGATTTACCTTCAGATACTTGCGATATAAGTGATATAGTTTCAAGTGCAGACGAAACAAACTAGTTAGCTTCAAATCCATGCGAATCACATGATTTAGCTTCACATAATTGCGATATTAGTAATATAGCTTCAAATGCAGGCGAAACAAACGAGTTAGCTTCTAATCCATGGCGAAACTCATGATTTAGATTCAAATCAATTCGAACTAGATGTCTTAGCTTCAAATCCATGTGAAACAAATGATTTAGCTTCAGATACTTGCGGTATAAGCGATATAGCATCAAATGCAGACGAATCAAACGAGTTAGATTCAAGTTCATGCGAAATACATGATTTAGCTGCAAATCAAAGCGATGTAGAAGGTTTAGCTTCAAATCCATGCGAAACAAATGATTTACCTTCAGATACTTGCGATATAAGTGATATAGTTTCAAATGCAGACGAAACAAACTAGTTAGCTTCAAATCCATGCAAAACACATGATTAAGCTTCAAATCAGTGCTATGTAGAAGGTTTAGCATCAAATTCATGCGACACAAATGATTTAGCTTCAGATACTTGCGATATAAGTGACATAGCTTCAAATGCAGGGGAAACAAACGAGCTAGCTTCAAAAACTTGGGATATAAGTGATATAGCTTCAAATGCAGACGAAACAACCGAGATAGCTTCAAATCCCTGCGAAACACATGATTTAGCTGCAAATCAATGCGATTTAGAAGGTTTTGCTTCAAATCCATGCGAAACAAATGATTTACCTTCAGATACTTGCGATATAAGTGATATAGTTTCAAGTGCAGACGAAACAAACTAGTTAGCTTCAAATCCATGCGAATCACATGATTTAGCTTCACATAATTGCGATATTAGTAATATAGCTTCAAATGCAGGCGAAACAAACGAGTTAGCTTCTAATCCATGCGAAACTCATGATTTAGCTTCAAATCAATTCGAACTAGATGTCTTAGCTTCAAATCCATGTGAAACAAATGATTTAGCTTCAGATACTTGCGGTATAAGCGATATAGCATCAAATGCAGACGAATCAAACGAGTTAGATTCAAGTTCATGCGAAATACATGATTTAGCTGCAAATCAAAGCGATGTAGAAGGTTTAGCTTCAAATCCATGCGAAACAAATAATTTACCTTCAGATACTTGCGATATAAGTGATATAGTTACAAATGCAGACGAAACAAACTAGTTAGCTTCAAATCCATGCAAAACACATGATTAAGCTTCAAATCAGTGCTATGTAGAAGGTTTAGCTTCAAATCCATGCGAAAAAAATGATTTAGCATCAGATACTTGCGATATAAGTGATATAGATTCAAATGCAGACGAAACAAACGAGTTAGCTTCAAATCCATGCGAAACACATGATTTAGCTGCAAATCAATGCGATGTTGAAGGTTTAGCTGCAAATTCATCCGGAACAAATGATTTAGCTTCAGATACTTGCGATATAAGTGATATAGTTTCAAATGCAGGCGAAACAAACGAGTTAGCTTCTAATCCATGCGAAACTCATGATTTAGCTTCAAATCAATTCGAACTAGATGTCTTAGCTTCAAATCCATGTGAAACAAATGATTTAGCTTCAGATACTTGCGGTATAAGCGATATAGCATCAAATGCAGACGAATCAAACGAGTTAGATTCAAGTTCATGCGAAATACATGATTTAGCTGCAAATCAAAGCGATGTAGAAGGTTTAGCTTCAAATCCATGCGAAACAAATGATTTACCTTCAGATACTTGCGATATAAGTGATATAGTTACAAATGCAGACGAAACAAACTAGTTAGCTTCAAATCCATGCAAACACACATGATTAAGCTTCAAATCAGTGCTATGTAGAAGGTTTAGCATCAAATTCATGCGACACAAATGATTTAGCTTCAGATACTTGCGATATAAGTGACATAGCTTCAAATGCAGGGGAAACAAACGAGCTAGCTTCAAAAACTTGGGATATAAGTGATATAGCTTCAAATGCAGACGAAACAACCGAGATAGCTTCAAATCCCTGCGAAACACATGATTTAGCTGCAAATCAATGCGATTTAGAAGGTTTTGCTTCAAATCCATGCGAAACAAATGATTTACCTTCAGATACTTGCGATATAAGTGTTATAGTTCCAAGTGCAGACGAAACAAACTAGTTAGCTTCAAATCCATGCGAATCACATGATTTAGCTTCACATAATTGCGATATTAGTAATATAGCTTCAAGTGCAGATGGAAAAAACGAGTTAGCTTCAAATTCATGCGAAACACATGATTTAGCATCAAATCAATGCGATGTAGAAGGATTAGCTTCAAAACCATGCGAAGCAAATGATTGAGCTTCAAACACTTTGGATATAGGGGCTATAGCTTCAACTGCAGACGAATCAAACGAGTTAGCTTCAAGTCCATGCGAAACACATGATTTAGCTGCAAATCAATGCGATGTTGAAGGTTTAGCTGCAAATTCATGCGAAACAAATGATTTAGCTTCAGATACTTGCGATATAAGTGATATAGCCTCAAATGCAGGGGAAACAAACGAGTTAGCTTCCAATCCATGCGAAACACATGAATTAGCTTCAAATCAATGCGATGTAGAAGGTTTAGCTTCAAATCCATGCGAAAAAAATGATTTAGCATCAGATACTTGCGATATAAGTGATATAGTTTCAAATGCAGACGAAACAAACGAGTTAGCTTCAAATCCATGCGAAACACATGATTTAGCATCAAATCAATGCGATGTAGAAGGATTAGCTTCAAAACCATGCGAAGCAAATGATTGAGCTTCAAACACTTTGGATATAGGGGCTATAGCTTCAACTGCAGACGAATCAAACGAGTTAGCTTCAAGTCCATGCGAAATACATGATTTAGCTGCAAATCAAAGCGATGTAGAAGGTTTAGCTTCAAATCCATGCGAAACAAATGATTTAGCTTCAGATACTTGCGATATAAATGATATAACTTCAAATGCAGGCGAAACAAACGAGTTAGCTTCCAATCCATGCGAAACACATGAATTAGCTTCAAATCAATGCGATGTTGAAGGTTTAGCTGCAAATTCATGCGGAACAAAGGATTTAGCTTCAGATACTTGCGATATAAATGATATAACTTCAAATGCAGGCGAAACAAACGAGTTAGCTTCTAATCCATGCGAAACTCATGATTTAGCTTCAAATCAATGCGAACTAGATGTCTTAGCTTCAAATCCATGCGAAACAAATGATTTAGCTTCAGATACTTGCGATATAAGCGATATAGCATCAAATGCAGACGAATCAAACGAGTTAGCTTCAAGTCCATGCGAAATACATGATTTAGCTGCAAATCAAAGCGATGTAGAAGGTTTAGCTTCAAATCCATGCGAAACAAATGATTTAGCTTCAGATACTTGCGATATAAGTGATATAGTTTCAAATGCAGACGAAACAAACTAGTTAGCTTCAAATCCATGCAAAACACATGATTAAGCTTCAAATCAGTGCTATGTAGAAGGTTTAGCATCAAATTCATGCGACACAAATGATTTAGCTTCAGATACTTGCGATATAAGTGACATAGCTTCAAATGCAGGGGAAACAAACGAGCTAGCTTCAAAACTTGGGATATAAGTGATATAGCTTCAAATGCAGACGAATCAACCGAGATAGCTTCAAATCCCTGCGAAACACATGATTTAGCTGCAAATCAATGCGATTTAGAAGGTTTTGCTTCAAATCCATGCGAAACAAATGATTTACCTTCAGATACTTGCGATATAAGTGATATAGTTTCAAGTGCAGACGAAACAAACTAGTTAGCTTCAAATCCATGCGAATCACATGATTTAGCTTCACATAATTGCGATATTAGTAATATAGCTTCAAATGCAGGCGAAACAAACGAGTTAGCTTCCAATCCATGCGAAACACATGAATTAGCTTCAAATCAATGCGATGTAGAAGGTTTAGCTTCAAATCCATGCGAAAAAAATGATTTAGCATCAGATACTTGCGATATAAGTGATATAGTTTCAAATGCAGACGAAACAAACGAGTTAGCTTCAAATCCATGCGAAACACATGATTTAGCTGCAAATCAATGCGATGTTGAAGGTTTAGCTGCAAATTCATCCGGAACAAATGATTTAGCTTCAGATACTTGCGATATAAATGATATAACTTCAAATGCAGACGAAACAAACGAGTTAGCTTCTAATCCATGCGAAACTCATGATTTAGCTTCAAATCAATTCGAACTAGATGTCTTAGCTTCAAATCCCATGTGAAACAAATGATTTAGCTTCAGATACTTGCGGTATAAGCGATATAGCATCAAATGCAGACGAATCAAACGAGTTAGATTCAAGTCCATGCGAAATACATGATTTAGCTGCAAATCAAAGCGATGTAGAAGGTTTAGCTTTCAAATCCATGCGAAACAAATGATTTACCTTCAGATACTTGCGATATAAGTGATATAGTTTCAAATGCAGACGAAACAAACTAGTTAGCTTCAAATCCATGCAAAACACATGATTAAGCTTCAAATCAGTGCTATGTAGAAGGTTTAGCATCAAATTCATGCGACACAAATGATTTAGCTTCAGATACTTGCGATATAAGTGACATAGCTTCAAATGCAGGGGAAACAAACGAGCTAGCTTCAAAAACTTGGGATATAAGTGATATAGCTTCAAATGCAGACGAAACAACCGAGATAGCTTCAAATCCCTGCGAAACACATGATTTAGCTGCAAATCAATGCGATTTAGAAGGTTTTGCTTCAAATCCATGCGAAAACAAATGATTTACCATCAGATACTTGCGATATAAGTGATATAGTTTCAAGTGCAGACGAAACAAACTAGTTAGCTTCAAATCCATGCGAATCACATGATTTAGCTTCACATAATTGCGATATTAGTAATATAGCTTCAAATGCAGGCGAACACAAACGAGTTAGCTTCTAATCCATGCGAAACTCATGATTTAGCTTCAAATCAATTCGAACTAGATGTCTTAGCTTCAAATCCATGTGAAACAAATGATTTAGCTTCAGATACTTGCGGTATAAGCGATATAGCATCAAATGCAGACGAATCAAACGAGTTAGATTCAAGTTCATGCGAAATACATGATTTAGCTGCAAATCAAAGCGATGTAGAAGGTTTAGCTTCAAATCCATGCGAAACAAATAATTTACCTTCAGATACTTGCGATATAAGTGATATAGTTACAAATGCAGACGAAACAAACTAGTTAGCTTCAAATCCATGCAAAAACACATGATTAAGCTTCAAATCAGTGCTATGTAGAAGGTTTAGCTTCAAATCCATGCGAAAAAAAATGATTTAGCATCAGATACTTGCGATATAAGTGATATAGTTTCAAATGCAGACGAAACAAACGAGTTAGCTTCAAATCCATGCGAAACACATGATTTAGCTGCAAATCAATGCGATGTTGAAGGTTAGCTGCAAATTCATCCGGAACAAATGATTTAGCTTCAGATACTTGCGATATAAGTGATATAGTTTCAAATGCAGGCGAAACAAACGAGTTAGCTTCTAATCCATGCGAAACTCATGATTTAGCTTCAAATCAATTCGAACTAGATGTCTTAGCTTCAAATCCATGTGAAAACAAATGATTTAGCTTCAGATACTTGCGGTATAAGCGATATAGCATCAAATGCAGACGAATCAAACGAGTTAGATTCAAGTTCATGCGAAATACATGATTTAGCTGCAAATCAAAGCGATGTAGAAGGTTTAGCTTCAAATCCATGCGAAACAAATGATTTACCTTCAGATACTTGCGATATAAGTGATATAGTTACAAATGCAGACGAAACAAACTAGTTAGCTTCAAATCCATGCAAAACACATGATTAAGCTTCAAATCAGTGCTATGTAGAAGGTTTAGCATCAAATTCATGCGACACAAATGATTTAGCTTCAGATACTTGCGATATAAGTGACATAGCTTCAAATGCAGGGGAAACAAACGAGCTAGCTTCAAAACTTGGGATATAAGTGATATAGCTTCAAATGCAGACGAAACAACCGAGATAGCTTCAAATCCCTGCGAAACACATGATTTAGCTGCAAATCAATGCGATTTAGAAGGTTTTGCTTCAAATCCATGCGAAACAAATGATTTACCTTCAGATACTTGCGATATAAGTGTTATAGTTCCAAGTGCAGACGAAACAAACTAGTTAGCTTCAAATCCATGCGAATCACATGATTTAGCTTCACATAATTGCGATATTAGTAATATAGCTTCAAGTGCAGATGGAAAAAACGAGTTAGCTTCAAATTCATGCGAAACACATGATTTAGCATCAAATCAATGCGATGTAGAAGGATTAGCTTCAAAACCATGCGAAGCAAATGATTGAGCTTCAAACACTTTGGATATAGGGGCTATAGCTTCAACTGCAGACGAATCAAACGAGTTAGCTTCAAGTCCATGCGAAACACATGATTTAGCTGCAAATCAATGCGATGTTGAAGGTTTAGCTGCAGAATTCATGCGAAACAAATGATTTAGCTTCAGATACTTGCGATATAAGTGATATAGCCTCAAATGCAGGGGAAACAAACGAGTTAGCTTCCAATCCATGCGAAACACATGAATTAGCTTCAAATCAATGCGATGTAGAAGGTTTAGCTTCAAATCCATGCGAAAAAAAATGATTTAGCATCAGATACTTGCGATATAAGTGATATAGTTTCAAATGCAGACGAAACAAACGAGTTAGCTTCAAATCCATGCGAAACACATGATTTAGCTGCAAATCAATGCGATGTTGAAGGTTTAGCTGCAAATTCATCCGGAACAAATGATTTAGCTTCAGATACTTGCGATATAAATGATATAACTTCAAATGCAGACGAAACAAACGAGTTAGCTTCTAATCCATGCGAAACTCATGATTTAGCTTCAAATCAATTCGAACTAGATGTCTTAGCTTCAAATCCATGTGAAACAAAATGATTTAGCTTCAGATACTTGCGGTATAAGCGATATAGCATCAAATGCAGACGAATCAAACGAGTTAGATTCAAGTCCATGCGAAATACATGATTTAGCTGCAAATCAAAGCGATGTAGAAGGTTTAGCTTCAAATCCATGCGAAACAAAATGATTTACCTTCAGATACTTGCGATATAAGTGATATAGTTTCAAATGCAGACGAAACAAACTAGTTAGCTTCAAATCCATGCAAAACACATGATTAAGCTTCAAATCAGTGCTATGTAGAAGGTTTAGCATCAAATTCATGCGACACAAATGATTTAGCTTCAGATACTTGCGATATAAGTGACATAGCTTCAAATGCAGGGGAAACAAACGAGCTAGCTTCAAAAACTTGGGATATAAGTGATATAGCTTCAAATGCAGACGAAACAACCGAGATAGCTTCAAATCCCTGCGAAACACATGATTTAGCTGCAAATCAATGCGATTTAGAAGGTTTTGCTTCAAATCCATGCGAAACAAATGATTTACCTTCAGATACTTGCGATATAAGTGATATAGTTTCAAGTGCAGACGAAACAAACTAGTTAGCTTCAAATCCATGCGAATCACATGATTTAGCTTCACATAATTGCGATATTAGTAATATAGCTTCAAATGCAGGCGAAACAAACGAGTTAGCTTCTAATCCATGCGAAACTCATGATTTAGCTTCAAATCAATTCGAACTAGATGTCTTAGCTTCAAATCCATGTGAAACAAATGATTTAGCTTCAGATACTTGCGGTATAAGCGATATAGCATCAAATGCAGACGAATCAAACGAGTTAGATTCAAGTTCATGCGAAATACATGATTTAGCTGCAAATCAAAGCGATGTAGAAGGTTTAGCTTCAAATCCATGCGAAACAAATAATTTACCTTCAGATACTTGCGATATAAGTGATATAGTTACAAATGCAGACGAAACAAACTAGTTAGCTTCAAATCCATGCAAAACACATGATTAAGCTTCAAATCAGTGCTATGTAGAAGGTTTAGCTTCAAATCCATGCGAAAAAAATGATTTAGCATCAGATACTTGCGATATAAGTGATATAGTTTCAAATGCAGACGAAACAAACGAGTTAGCTTCAAATCCATGCGAAACACATGATTTAGCTGCAAATCAATGCGATGTTGAAGGTTTAGCTGCAAATTCATCCGGAACAAATGATTTAGCTTCAGATACTTGCGATATAAGTGATATAGTTTCAAATGCAGGCGAAACAAACGAGTTAGCTTCTAATCCATGCGAAACTCATGATTTAGCTTCAAATCAATTCGAACTAGATGTCTTAGCTTCAAATCCATGTGAAACAAATGATTTAGCTTCAGATACTTGCGGTATAAGCGATATAGCATCAAATGCAGACGAATCAAACGAGTTAGATTCAAGTTCATGCGAAATACATGATTTAGCTGCAAATCAAAGCGATGTAGAAGGTTTAGCTTCAAATCCATGCGAAACAAATGATTTACCTTCAGATACTTGCGATATAAGTGATATAGTTACAAATGCAGACGAAACAAACTAGTTAGCTTCAAATCCATGCAAAACACATGATTAAGCTTCAAATCAGTGCTATGTAGAAGGTTTAGCATCAAATTCATGCGACACAAATGATTTAGCTTCAGATACTTGCGATATAAGTGACATAGCTTCAAATGCAGGGGAAACAAACGAGCTAGCTTCAAAAACTTGGGATATAAGTGATATAGCTTCAAATGCAGACGAAACAACCGAGATAGCTTCAAATCCCTGCGAAACACATGATTTAGCTGCAAATCAATGCGATTTAGAAGGTTTTGCTTCAAATCCATGCGAAACAAATGATTTACCTTCAGATACTTGCGATATAAGTGTTATAGTTCCAAGTGCAGACGAAACAAACTAGTTAGCTTCAAATCCATGCGAATCACATGATTTAGCTTCACATAATTGCGATATTAGTAATATAGCTTCAAGTGCAGATGGAAAAAACGAGTTAGCTTCAAATTCATGCGAAACACATGATTTAGCATCAAATCAATGCGATGTAGAAGGATTAGCTTCAAAACCATGCGAAGCAAATGATTGAGCTTCAAACACTTTGGATATAGGGGCTATAGCTTCAACTGCAGACGAATCAAACGAGTTAGCTTCAAGTCCATGCGAAACACATGATTTAGCTGCAAATCAATGCGATGTTGAAGGTTTAGCTGCAAATTCATGCGAAACAAATGATTTAGCTTCAGATACTTGCGATATAAGTGATATAGCCTCAAATGCAGGGGAAACAAACGAGTTAGCTTCCAATCCATGCGAAACACATGAATTAGCTTCAAATCAATGCGATGTAGAAGGTTTAGCTTCAAAACCATGCGAAGCAAATGATTGAGCTTCAAACACTTTGGATATAGGGGCTATAGCTTCAACTGCAGACGTATCAAACGAGTTAGCTTCAAATCCATGCGAAACACATGATTTAGCTGCAAATCAATGCGATGTTGAAGGTTTAGCTGCAAATTCATCCGGAACAAATGATTTAGCTTCAGATACTTGCGATATAAATGATATAACTTCAAATGCAGGCGAAACAAACGAGTTAGCTTCTAATCCATGCGAAACTCATGATTTAGCTTCAAATCAATTCGAACTAGATGTCTTAGCTTCAAATCCATGTGAAACAAATGATTTAGCTTCAGATACTTGCGGTATAAGCGATATAGCATCAAATGCAGACGAATCAAACGAGTTAGATTCAAGTCCATGCGAAATACATGATTTAGCTGCAAATCAAAGCGATGTAGAAGGTTTAGCTTCAAATCCATGCGAAACAAATGATTTACCTTCAGATACTTGCGATATAAGTGATATAGTTTCAAATGCAGACGAAACAAACTAGTTAGCTTCAAATCCATGCAAAACACATGATTAAGCTTCAAATCAGTGCTATGTAGAAGGTTTAGCATCAAATTCATGCGACACAAATGATTTAGCTTCAGATACTTGCGATATAAGTGACATAGCTTCAAATGCAGGGGAAACAAACGAGCTAGCTTCAAAAACTTGGGATATAAGTGATATAGCTTCAAATGCAGACGAAACAACCGAGATAGCTTCAAATTTATGCGAAACACATGATTTAGCATCAAATCAATGCGATGTAGAAAGTTTAGCTTCAAATCCATGCGAAAAAAATGATTTAGCTTCAGATACTTGCGATATAAGTGATATAGTTTCAAGTGCAGACGAAACAAACTAGTTAGCTTCAAATTCATGCGAAACACATGATTTAGCATCAAATCAATGCGATGTAGAAGGATTAGCTTCAAAACCATGCGAAGCAAATGATTGAGCTTCAAACACTTTGGATATAGGGGCTATAGCTTCAACTGCAGACGTATCAAACGAGTTAGCTTCAAGTCCATGCGAAACACATGATTTAGCTGCAAATCAATGCGATGTTGAAGGTTTAGCTGCAAATTCATGCGAAACAAATGATTTAGCTTCAGATACTTGCAATATAAGTGATATAGCCTCAAATGCAGGGGAAACAAACGAGTTAGCTTCCAATCCATGCGAAGCACATGATTTAGCTTCAAATCAATTCGAACTAGATGTGTTAGCTTCAAATCCATGCGAAACAAATGATTTAGCTTCAGATACTTGCGGTATAAGCGATATAGCATCAAATGCAGACGAATCAAACGAGTTAGCTTCAAGTCCATGTGAAACACATGATTTAGCTGCAAATCAATGCGATGTTGAAGGTTTAGCTGCAAATTCATGCGAAACAAATGATTTAGCTTCAGATACTTGCGATATAAGTGATATAACTTCAAATGCAGGCGAAACAAACGAGTTAGCTTCCAATCCATGCGAAACACATGAATTAGCTTCAAATCAATGCGATGTAGAAGGTTTAGCTTCAAATCCATGCGAAAAAAATGATTTAGCATCAGATACTTGCGATATAAGTGATATAGTTTCAATTGCAGACGAAACAAACGAGTTAGCTTCAAATCCATGCGAAACACATGATTTAGCTGCAAATCAATGCGATGTTGAAGGTTTAGCTGCAAATTCATGCGGAACAAATGATTTAGCTTCAGATACTTGCGATATAAATGATATAACTTCAAATGCAGGCGAAACAACCGAGTTAGCTTCTAATCCATGCGAAACTCATGATTTAGCTTCAAATCAATGCGAACTAGATGTCTTAGATTCAAATCCATGCGAAACAAATGATTTAGCTTCAGATACTTGCGATATAAGCGATATAGCATCAAATGCAGACGAATCAAACGAGTTAGCTTCAAGTCCATGCGAAATACATGATTTAGCTGCAAATCAAAGCGATGTAGAAGGTTTAGCTTCAAATCCATGCGAAACAAATGATTTACCTTCAGATACTTGCGATATAAGTGATATAGTTTCAAATGCAGACGAAACAAACTAGTTAGCTTCAAATCCATGCAAAACACATGATTAAGCTTCAAATCAGTGCTATGTAGAAGGTTTAGCATCAAATTCATGCGACACAAATGATTTAGCTTCAGATACTTGCGATATAAGTGACATAGCTTCAAATGCAGGGGAAACAAACGAGCTAGCTTCAAAAACTTGGGATATAAGTGATATAGCTTCAAATGCAGACGAAACAACCGAGATAGCTTCAAATCGCTGCGAAACACATGATTTAGCTGCAAATCAATGCGATTTAGAAGGTTTTGCTTCAAATCCATGCGAAACAAATGATTTACCTTCAGATACTTGCGATATAAGTGATATAGTTTCAAGTGCAGACGAAACAAACAAGTTAGCTTCAAATCCATGCGAATCACATGATTTAGCTTCACATAATTGCGATATTAGTAATATAGCTTCAAGTGCAGATGGAACAAACGAGTTAGCTTCAAATTCATGCGAAACACATGATTTAGCATCAAATCAATGCGATGTAGAAGGATTAGCTTCAAAACCAAGCGAAGCAAATGATTGAGCTTCAAACACTTTGGATATAGGGGCTATAGCTTCAACTGCAGACGAATCAAACGAGTTAGCTTCAAGTCCATGCGAAACACATGATTTAGCTGCAAATCAATGCGATGTTGAAGGTTTAGCTGCAAATTCATGCGAAACAAATGATTTACCTTCAGATACTTGCGATATAAGTGATATAGTTTCAAATGCAGACGAAACAAACTAATTAGCTTCAAATCCATGCAAAACACATAATTAAGCTTCAAATCAGTGCTATGTAGAAGGTTTAGCTTCAAATTCATGCGACACAAATGATTTAGCTTCAGATACTTGCGATATAAGTGACATAGCTTCAAATGCAGGGGAAACAAACGAGCTAGCTTCAAAAACTTGGGATATAAGTGATATAGCTTCAAATGCAGACGAAACAACCGAGATAGCTTCAAATTTATGCGAAACACATGATTTAGCATCAAATCAATGCGATGTAGAAAGTTTAGCTTCAAATCCATGCGAAAAAAATGATTTAGCTTCAGATACTTGCGATATAAGTGATATAGTTTCAAGTGCAGACGAAACAAACTAGTTAGCTTCAAATCCATGCGAAAGAAATGATTTAGCTTCACATAATTGCGATATTAGTAATATAGCTTCAAGTGCAGATGGAACAAACGAGTTAGCTTCAAATTCATGCGAAACACATGATTTAGCATCAAATCAATGCGATGTAGAAGCATTAGCTTCAAAACCATGCGAAGCAAATGATTGAGCTTCAAACACTTTGGATATAGGGGCTATAGCTTCAACTGCAGACGAATCAAACGAGTTAGCTTCAAGTCCATGCGAAACACATGATTTAGCTGCAAATCAATGCGATGTTGAAGGTTTAGCTGCAAATTCATGCGAAACAAATGATTTAGCTTCAGATACTTGCGATATAAGTGATATAGCCTCAAATGCAGGGGAAACAAACGAGTTAGCTTCCAATCCATGCGAAACACATGAATTAGCTTCAAATCAATGCGATGTAGAAGGTTTAGCTTCAAATCCATGCGAAAAAAATGATTTAGCATCAGATACTTGCGATATAAGTGATATAGTTTCAACTGCAGACGAAACAAACGAGTTAGCTTCAAATCCATGCGAAACTCATGATTTAGCTGCAAATCAATGCGATGTTGAAGGTTTAGCTGCAAATTCATCCGGAACAAATGATTTAGCTTCAGATACTTGCGATATAAATGATATAACTTCAAATGCAGACGAAACAAACGAGTTAGCTTCAAATCCATGCGAAACACATGATTTAGCATCAAATCAATGCGATGTAGAAGGATTAGCTTCAAAACCATGCGAAGCAAATGATTGAGCTTCAAACACTTTGGATATAGGGGCTATAGCTTCAACTGCAGACGAATCAAACGAGTTAGCTTCAAGTCCATGCGAAATACATGATTTAGCTGCAAATCAAAGCGATGTAGAAGGTTTAGCTTCAAATCCATGCGAAACAAATGATTTAGCTTCAGATACTTGCGATATAAATGATATAACTTCAAATGCAGGCGAAACAAACGAGTTAGCTTCCAATCCATGCGAAACACATGAATTAGCTTCAAATCAATGCGATGTTGAAGGTTTAGCTGCAAATTCATGCGGAACAAAGGATTTAGCTTCAGATACTTGCGATATAAATGATATAACTTCAAATGCAGGCGAAACAAACGAGTTAGCTTCTAATCCATGCGAAACTCATGATTTAGCTTCAAATCAATGCGAACTAGATGTCTTAGCTTCAAATCCATGCGAAACAAATGATTTAGCTTCAGATACTTGCGATATAAGCGATATAGCATCAAATGCAGACGAATCAAACGAGTTAGCTTCAAGTCCATGCGAAATACATGATTTAGCTGCAAATCAAAGCGATGTAGAAGGTTTAGCTTCAAATCCATGCGAAACAAATGATTTAGCTTCAGATACTTGCGATATAAGTGATATAGTTTCAAATGCAGACGAAACAAACTAGTTAGCTTCAAATCCATGCAAAACACATGATTAAGCTTCAAATCAGTGCTATGTAGAAGGTTTAGCATCAAATTCATGCGACACAAATGATTTAGCTTCAGATACTTGCGATATAAGTGACATAGCTTCAAATGCAGGGGAAACAAACGAGCTAGCTTCAAAAACTTGGGATATAAGTGATATAGCTTCAAATGCAGACGAATCAACCGAGATAGCTTCAAATCCCTGCGAAACACATGATTTAGCTGCAAATCAATGCGATTTAGAAGGTTTTGCTTCAAATCCATGCGAAACAAATGATTTACCTTCAGATACTTGCGATATAAGTGATATAGTTTCAAGTGCAGACGAAACAAACTAGTTAGCTTCAAATCCATGCGAATCACATGATTTAGCTTCACATAATTGCGATATTAGTAATATAGCTTCAAATGCAGGCGAAACAAACGAGTTAGCTTCCAATCCATGCGAAACACATGAATTAGCTTCAAATCAATGCGATGTAGAAGGTTTAGCTTCAAATCCATGCGAAAAAAATGATTTAGCATCAGATACTTGCGATATAAGTGATATAGTTTCAAATGCAGACGAAACAAACGAGTTAGCTTCAAATCCATGCGAAACACATGATTTAGCTGCAAATCAATGCGATGTTGAAGGTTTAGCTGCAAATTCATCCGGAACAAATGATTTAGCTTCAGATACTTGCGATATAAATGATATAACTTCAAATGCAGACGAAACAAACGAGTTAGCTTCTAATCCATGCGAAACTCATGATTTAGCTTCAAATCAATTCGAACTAGATGTCTTAGCTTCAAATCCATGTGAAACAAATGATTTAGCTTCAGATACTTGCGGTATAAGCGATATAGCATCAAATGCAGACGAATCAAACGAGTTAGATTCAAGTCCATGCGAAATACATGATTTAGCTGCAAATCAAAGCGATGTAGAAGGTTTAGCTTCAAATCCATGCGAAACAAATGATTTACCTTCAGATACTTGCGATATAAGTGATATAGTTTCAAATGCAGACGAAACAAACTAGTTAGCTTCAAATCCATGCAAAACACATGATTAAGCTTCAAATCAGTGCTATGTAGAAGGTTTAGCATCAAATTCATGCGACACAAATGATTTAGCTTCAGATACTTGCGATATAAGTGACATAGCTTCAAATGCAGGGGAAACAAACGAGCTAGCTTCAAAAACTTGGGATATAAGTGATATAGCTTCAAATGCAGACGAAACAACCGAGATAGCTTCAAATCCCTGCGAAACACATGATTTAGCTGCAAATCAATGCGATTTAGAAGGTTTTGCTTCAAATCCATGCGAAACAAATGATTTACCTTCAGATACTTGCGATATAAGTGATATAGTTTCAAGTGCAGACGAAACAAACTAGTTAGCTTCAAATCCATGCGAATCACATGATTTAGCTTCACATAATTGCGATATTAGTAATATAGCTTCAAATGCAGGCGAAACAAACGAGTTAGCTTCTAATCCATGCGAAACTCATGATTTAGCTTCAAATCAATTCGAACTAGATGTCTTAGCTTCAAATCCATGTGAAACAAATGATTTAGCTTCAGATACTTGCGGTATAAGCGATATAGCATCAAATGCAGACGAATCAAACGAGTTAGATTCAAGTTCATGCGAAATACATGATTTAGCTGCAAATCAAAGCGATGTAGAAGGTTTAGCTTCAAATCCATGCGAAACAAATAATTTACCTTCAGATACTTGCGATATAAGTGATATAGTTACAAATGCAGACGAAACAAACTAGTTAGCTTCAAATCCATGCAAAACACATGATTAAGCTTCAAATCAGTGCTATGTAGAAGGTTTAGCATCAAATTCATGCGACACAAATGATTTAGCTTCAGATACTTGCGATATAAGTGACATAGCTTCAAATGCAGGGGAAACAAACGAGCTAGCTTCAAAAACTTGGGATATAAGTGATATAGCTTCAAATGCAGACGAAACAACCGAGATAGCTTCAAATCCCTGCGAAACACATGATTTAGCTGCAAATCAATGCGATTTAGAAGGTTTTGCTTCAAATCCATGCGAAACAAATGATTTACCTTCAGATACTTGCGATATAAGTGATATAGTTCCAAGTGCAGACGAAACAAACTAGTTAGCTTCAAATCCATGCGAATCACATGATTTAACTTCACATAATTGCGATATTAGTAATATAGCTTCAAGTGCAGATGGAAAAAACGAGTTAGCTTCAAATTCATGCGAAACACATGATTTAGCATCAAATCAATGCGATGTAGAAGGATTAGCTTCAAAACCATGCGAAGCAAATGATTGAGCTTCAAACACTTTGGATATAGGGGCTATAGCTTCAACTGCAGACGAATCAAACGAGTTAGCTTCAAGTCCATGCGAAACACATGATTTAGCTGCAAATCAATGCGATGTTGAAGGTTTAGCTGCAAATTCATGCGAAACAAATGATTTAGCTTCAGATACTTGCGATATAAGTGATATAGCCTCAAATGCAGGGGAAACAAACGAGTTAGCTTCCAATCCATGCGAAACACATGAATTAGCTTCAAATCAATGCGATGTAGAAGGTTTAGCTTCAAATCCATGCGAAAAAAATGATTTAGCATCAGATACTTGCGATATAAGTGATATAGTTTCAAATGCAGACGAAACAAACGAGTTAGCTTCAAATCCATGCGAAACACATGATTTAGCTGCAAATCAATGCGATGTTGAAGGTTTAGCTGCAAATTCATCCGGAACAAATGATTTAGCTTCAGATACTTGCGATATAAATGATATAACTTCAAATGCAGGCGAAACAAACGAGTTAGCTTCTAATCCATGCGAAACTCATGATTTAGCTTCAAATCAATTCGAACTAGATGTCTTAGCTTCAAATCCATGTGAAACAAATGATTTAGCTTCAGATACTTGCGGTATAAGCGATATAGCATCAAATGCAGACGAATCAAACGAGTTAGATTCAAGTCCATGCGAAATACATGATTTAGCTGCAAATCAAAGCGATGTAGAAGGTTTAGCTTCAAATCCATGCGAAACAAATGATTTACCTTCAGATACTTGCGATATAAGTGATATAGTTTCAAATGCAGACGAAACAAACTAGTTAGCTTCAAATCCATGCAAAACACATGATTAAGCTTCAAATCAGTGCTATGTAGAAGGTTTAGCATCAAATTCATGCGACACAAATGATTTAGCTTCAGATACTTGCGATATAAGTGACATAGCTTCAAATGCAGGGGAAACAAACGAGCTAGCTTCAAAAACTTGGGATATAAGTGATATAGCTTCAAATGCAGACGAAACAACCGAGATAGCTTCAAATCCCTGCGAAACACATGATTTAGCTGCAAATCAATGCGATTTAGAAGGTTTTGCTTCAAATCCATGCGAAACAAATGATTTACCTTCAGATACTTGCGATATAAGTCATATAGTTTCAAGTGCAGACGAAACAAACTAGTTAGCTTCAAATCCATGCGAATCACATGATTTAGCTTCACATAATTGCGATATTAGTAATATAGCTTCAAATGCAGGCGAAACAAACGAGTTAGCTTCCAATCCATGCGAAACACATGAATTAGCTTCAAATCAATGCGATGTAGAAGGTTTAGCTTCAAATCCATGCGAAAAAAATGATTTAGCATCAGATACTTGCGATATAAGTGATATAGTTTCAAATGCAGGCGAAACAAACGAGTTAGCTTCTAATCCATGCGAAACTCATGATTTAGCTTCAAATCAATTCGAACTAGATGTCTTAGCTTCAAATCCATGTGAAACAAATGATTTAGCTTCAGATACTTGCGGTATAAGCGATATAGCATCAAATGCAGACGAATCAAACGAGTTAGATTCAAGTTCATGCGAAATACATGATTTAGCTGCAAATCAAAGCGATGTAGAAGGTTTAGCTTCAAATCCATGCGAAACAAATGATTTACCTTCAGATACTTGCGATATAAGTGATATAGTTACAAATGCAGACGAAACAAACTAGTTAGCTTCAAATCCATGCAAAACACATGATTAAGCTTCAAATCAGTGCTATGTAGAAGGTTTAGCATCAAATTCATGCGACACAAATGATTTAGCTTCAGATACTTGCGATATAAGTGACATAGCTTCAAATGCAGGGGAAACAAACGAGCTAGCTTCAAAAACTTGGGATATAAGTGATATAGCTTCAAATGCAGACGAAACAACCGAGATAGCTTCAAATCCCTGCGAAACACATGATTTAGCTGCAAATCAATGCGATTTAGAAGGTTTTGCTTCAAATCCATGCGAAACAAATGATTTACCTTCAGATACTTGCGATATAAGTGATATAGTTCCAAGTGCAGACGAAACAAACTAGTTAGCTTCAAATCCATGCGAATCACATGATTTAGCTTCACATAATTGCGATATTAGTAATATAGCTTCAAGTGCAGATGGAAAAAACGAGTTAGCTTCAAATTCATGCGAAACACATGATTTAGCATCAAATCAATGCGATGTAGAAGGATTAGCTTCAAAACCATGCGAAGCAAATGATTGAGCTTCAAACACTTTGGATATAGGGGCTATAGCTTCAACTGCAGACGAATCAAACGAGTTAGCTTCAAGTCCATGCGAAACACATGATTTAGCTGCAAATCAATGCGATGTTGAAGGTTTAGCTGCAAATTCATGCGAAACAAATGATTTAGCTTCAGATACTTGCGATATAAGTGATATAGCCTCAAATGCAGGGGAAACAAACGAGTTAGCTTCCAATCCATGCGAAACACATGAATTAGCTTCAAATCAATGCGATGTAGAAGGTTTAGCTTCAAATCCATGCGAAAAAAATGATTTAGCATCAGATACTTGCGATATAAGTGATATAGTTTCAAATGCAGACGAAACAAACGAGTTAGCTTCAAATCCATGCGAAACACATGATTTAGCTGCAAATCAATGCGATGTTGAAGGTTTAGCTGCAAATTCATCCGGAACAAATGATTTAGCTTCAGATACTTGCGATATAAATGATATAACTTCAAATGCAGGCGAAACAAACGAGTTAGCTTCTAATCCATGCGAAACTCATGATTTAGCTTCAAATCAATTCGAACTAGATGTCTTAGCTTCAAATCCATGTGAAACAAATGATTTAGCTTCAGATACTTGCGGTATAAGCGATATAGCATCAAATGCAGACGAATCAAACGAGTTAGATTCAAGTCCATGCGAAATACATGATTTAGCTGCAAATCAAAGCGATGTAGAAGGTTTAGCTTCAAATCCATGCGAAACAAATGATTTACCTTCAGATACTTGCGATATAAGTGATATAGTTTCAAATGCAGACGAAACAAACTAGTTAGCTTCAAATCCATGCAAAACTCATGATTAAGCTTCAAATCAGTGCTATGTAGAAGGTTTAGCATCAAATTCATGCGACACAAATGATTTAGCTTCAGATACTTGCGATATAAGTGACATAGCTTCAAATGCAGGGGAAACAAACGAGCTAGCTTCAAAAACTTGGGATATAAGTGATATAGCTTCAAATGCAGACGAAACAACCGAGATAGCTTCAAATCCCTGCGAAACACATGATTTAGCTGCAAATCAATGCGATTTAGAAGGTTTTGCTTCAAATCCATGCGAAACAAATGATTTACCTTCAGATACTTGCGATATAAGTGATATAGTTTCAAGTGCAGACGAAACAAACTAGTTAGCTTCAAATCCATGCGAATCACATGATTTAGCTTCACATAATTGCGATATTAGTAATATAGCTTCAAATGCAGGCGAAACAAACGAGTTAGCTTCCAATCCATGCGAAACACATGAATTAGCTTCAAATCAATGCGATGTAGAAGGTTTAGCTTCAAATCCATGCGAAAAAAATGATTTAGCATCAGATACTTGCGATATAAGTGATATAGTTTCAAATGCAGGCGAAACAAACGAGTTAGCTTCTAATCCATGCGAAACTCATGATTTAGCTTCAAATCAATTCGAACTAGATGTCTTAGCTTCAAATCCATGTGAAACAAATGATTTAGCTTCAGATACTTGCGGTATAAGTGATATAGCCTCAAATGCAGGGGAAACAAACGAGTTAGCTTCCAATCCATGCGAAACACATGAATTAGCTTCAAATCAATGCGATGTAGAAGGTTTAGCTTCAAATCCATGCGAAAAAAATGATTTAGCATCAGATACTTGCGATATAAGTGATATAGTTTCAAATGCAGACGAAACAAACGAGTTAGCTTCAAATCCATGCGAAACACATGATTTAGCTGCAAATCAATGCGATGTTGAAGGTTTAGCTGCAAATTCATCCGGAACAAATGATTTAGCTTCAGATACTTGCGATATAAATGATATAACTTCAAATGCAGGCGAAACAAACGAGTTAGCTTCTAATCCATGCGAAACTCATGATTTAGCTTCAAATCAATTCGAACTAGATGTCTTAGCTTCAAATCCATGTGAAACAAATGATTTAGCTTCAGATACTTGCGGTATAAGCGATATAGCATCAAATGCAGACGAATCAAACGAGTTAGATTCAAGTCCATGCGAAATACATGATTTAGCTGCAAATCAAAGCGATGTAGAAGGTTTAGCTTCAAATCCATGCGAAACAAATGATTTACCTTCAGATACTTGCGATATAAGTGATATAGTTTCAAATGCAGACGAAACAAACTAATTAGCTTCAAATCCATGCAAAACACATAATTAAGCTTCAAATCAGTGCTATGTAGAAGGTTTAGCTTCAAATTCATGCGACACAAATGATTTAGCTTCAGATACTTGCGATATAAGTGACATAGCTTCAAATGCAGGGGAAACAAACGAGCTAGCTTCAAAAACTTGGGATATAAGTGATATAGCTTCAAATGCAGACGAAACAACCGAGATAGCTTCAAATTTATGCGAAACACATGATTTAGCATCAAATCAATGCGATGTAGAAAGTTTAGCTTCAAATCCATGCGAAAGAAATGATTTAGCTTCAGATACTTGCGATATAAGTGATATAGTTTCAAGTGCAGACGAAACAAACTAGTTAGCTTCAAATTCATGCGAAACACATGATTTAGCATCAAATCAATGCGATGTAGAAGGATTAGCTTCAAAACCATGCGAAGCAAATGATTGAGCTTCAAACACTTTGGATATAGGGGCTATAGCTTCAACTGCAGACGAATCAAACGAGTTAGCTTCAAGTCCATGCGAAACACATGGTTTAGCTGCAAATCAATGCGATGTTGAAGGTTTAGCTGCAAATTCATGCGAAACAAATGATTTAGCTTCAGATACTTGCGATATAAATGATATAACTTCAAATGCAGGCGAAACAAACGAGTTAGCTTCTAATCCATGCGAAACTCATGATTTAGCTTCAAATCAATTCGAACTAGATGTCTTAGCTTCAAATCCATGTGAAACAAATGATTTAGCTTCAGATACTTGCGGTATAAGCGATATAGCATCAAATGCAGACGAATCAAACGAGTTAGATTCAAGTCCATGCGAAATACATGATTTAGCTGCAAATCAAAGCGATGTAGAAGGTTTAGCTTCAAATCCATGCGAAACAAATGATTTACCTTCAGATACTTGCGATATAAGTGATATAGTTTCAAATGCAGACGAAACAAACTAATTAGCTTCAAATCCATGCAAAACACATAATTAAGCTTCAAATCAGTGCTATGTAGAAGGTTTAGCTTCAAATTCATGCGACACAAATGATTTAGCTTCAGATACTTGCGATATAAGTGACATAGCTTCAAATGCAGGGGAAACAAACGAGCTAGCTTCAAAAACTTGGGATATAAGTGATATAGCTTCAAATGCAGACGAAACAACCGAGATAGCTTCAAATTTATGCGAAACACATGATTTAGCATCAAATCAATGCGATGTAGAAAGTTTAGCTTCAAATCCATGCGAAAGAAATGATTTAGCTTCAGATACTTGCGATATAAGTGATATAGTTTCAAGTGCAGACGAAACAAACTAGTTAGCTTCAAATTCATGCGAAACACATGATTTAGCATCAAATCAATGCGATGTAGAAGGATTAGCTTCAAAACCATGCGAAGCAAATGATTGAGCTTCAAACACTTTGGATATAGGGGCTATAGCTTCAACTGCAGACGAATCAAACGAGTTAGCTTCAAGTCCATGCGAAACACATGGTTTAGCTGCAAATCAATGCGATGTTGAAGGTTTAGCTGCAAATTCATGCGAAACAAATGATTTAGCTTCAGATACTTGCGATATAAGTGATATAGCCTCAAATGCAGGGGAAACAAACGAGTTAGCTTCCAATCCATGCGAAGCACATGATTTAGCTTCAAATCAATTCGAACTAGATGTCTTAGCTTCAAATCCATGCGAAACAAATGATTTAGCTTCAGATACTTGCGGTATAAGCGATATAGCATCAAATGCAGACGAATCAAACGAGTTAGCTTCAAGTCCATGTGAAACACATGATTTAGCTGCAAATCAATGCGATGTTGAAGGTTTAGCTGCAAATTCATGCGAAACAAATGATTTAGCTTCAGATACTTGCGATATAAATGATATAACTTCAAATGCAGGCGAAACAAACGAGTTAGCTTCCAATCCATGCGAAACACATGAATTAGCTTCAAATCAATGCGATGTAGAAGGTTTAGCTTCAAATCCATGCGAAAAAAATGATTTAGCATCAGATACTTGCGATATAAGTGATATAGTTTCAAATGCAGACGAAACAAACGAGTTAGCTTCAAATCCATGCGAAACACATGATTTAGCTGCAAATCAATGCGATGTTGAAGGTTTAGCTGCAAATTCATGCGGAACAAACGATTTAGCTTCAGATACTTGCGATATAAATGATATAACTTCAAATGCAGGCGAAACAAACGAGTTAGCTTCTAATCCATGCGAAACTCATGATTTAGCTTCAAATCAATGCGAACTAGATGTCTTAGCTTCAAATCCATGCGAAACAAATGATTTAGCTTCAGATACTTGCGATATAAGCGATATAGCATCAAATGCAGACGAATCAAACGAGTTAGCTTCAAGTCCATGCGAAATACATGATTTAGCTGCAAATCAAAGCGATGTAGAAGGTTTAACTTCAAATCCATGCGAAACAAATGATTTACCTTCAGATACTTGCGATATAAGTGATATAGTTTCAAATGCAGACGAAACAAACTAGTTAGCTTCAAATCCATACAAAACACATGATTAAGCTTCAAATCAGTGCTATGTAGAAGGTTTAGCATCAAATTCATGCGACACAAATGATTTAGCTTCAGATACTTGCGATATAAGTGACATAGCTTCAAATGCAGGGGAAACAAACGAGCTAGCTTCAAAAACTTGGGATATAAGTGATATAGCTTCAAATGCAGACGAAACAACCGAGATATCTTCAAATCTCTGCGAAACACATGATTTAGCTGCAAATCAATGCGATTTAGAAGGTTTTGCTTCAAATCCATGCGAAACAAATGATTTACCTTCAGATACTTGCGATATAAGTGATATAGTTTCAAGTGCAGACGAAACAAACAAGTTAGCTTCAAATCCATGCGAATCACATGATTTAGCTTCACATAATTGCGATATTAGTAATATAGCTTCAAGTGCAGATGGAACAAACGAGTTAGCTTCAAATTCATGCGAAACACATGATTTAGCATCAAATCAATGCGATGTAGAAGGATTAGCTTCAAAACCATGCGAAGCAAATGATTGAGCTTCAAACACTTTGGATATAGGGGCTATAGCTTCAACTGCAGACGAATCAAACGAGTTAGCTTCAAGTCCATGCGAAACACATGATTTAGCTGCAAATCAATGCGATGTTGAAGGTTTAGCTGCAAATTCATGCGAAACAAATGATTTACCTTCAGATACTTGCGATATAAGTGATATAGTTTCAAATGCAGACGAAACAAACTAATTAGCTTCAAATCCATGCAAAACACATAATTAAGCTTCAAATCAGTGCTATGTAGAAGGTTTAGCTTCAAATTCCTGCAACACAAATGATTTAGCTTCAGATACTTGCGATATAAGTGACATAGCTTCAAATGCAGGGGAAACAAACGAGCTAGCTTCAAAAACTTGGGATATAAGTGATATAGCTTCAAATGCAGACGAAACAACCGAGATAGCTTCAAATTTATGCGAAACACATGATTTAGCATCAAATCAATGCGATGTAGAAAGTTTAGCTTCAAATCCATGCGAAAAAAATGATTTAGCTTCAGATACTTGCGATATAAGTGATATAGTTTCAAGTGCAGACGAAACAAACTAGTTAGCTTCAAATCCATGCGAATCACATGATTTAGCTTCACATAATTGCGATATTAGTAATATAGCTTCAAGTGCAGATGGAACAAACGAGTTAGCTTCAAATTCATGCGAAACACATGATTTAGCATCAAATCAATGCGATGTAGAAGGATTAGCTTCAAAACCATGCGAAGCAAATGATTGAGCTTAAAACACTTTGGATATAGGGGCTATAGCTTCAACTGCAGACGAATCAACGAGTTAGCTTCAAGTCCATGCGAAACACATGATTTAGCTGCAAATCAATGCGATGTTGAAGGTTTAGCTGCAAATTCATGCGAAACAAATGATTTAGCTTCAGATACTTGCGATATAAGTGATATAGCCTCAAATGCAGTGGAAACAAACGAGTTAGCTTCCAATCCATGCGAAACACATGAATTAGCTTCAAATCAATGCGATGTAGAAGGTTTAGCTTCAAATCCATGCGAAAAAAATGATTTACCTTCAGATACTTGCGATATAAGTGATATAGTTTCAAATGCAGACGAAACAAACTAGTTAGCTTCAAATCCATGCAAAACACATGATTAAGCTTCAAATCAGTGCTATGTAGAAGGTTTAGCATCAAATTCATGCGACACAAATGATTTAGCTTCAGATACTTGCGATATAAATGACATAGCTTCAAATGCAGGGGAAACAAACGAGCTAGCTTCAAAAACATGGGATATAAGTGATATAGCCTCGAATGCAGGGGAAACAAACGAGTTAGCTTCCAATCCATGCGAAACACATGAATTAGCTTCAAATCAATGCGATGTAGAAGGTTTAGCTTCAAATCCATGCGAAACAAATGATTTAGCATCAGATACTTGCGGTATAAGCGATATAGCATCAAATGCAGGCGAATCAAACGAGTTAGATTCAAGTCCATGCGAAATACATGATTTAGCTGCAAATCAAAGCGATGTAGAAGGTTTAGCTTCAAATCCATGCGAAACAAATGATTTAGCATCAGATACTTGCGATATAAGTGATATAGTTTCAAATGCAGACGAAACAAACGAGTTAGCTTCAAATCCATGCGAAACACATGATTTAGCTGCAAATCAATGCGATGTTGAAGGTTTAGCTGCAAATTCATCCGGAACAAATGATTTAGCTTCAGATACTTGCGATATAAATGATATAACTTCAAATGCAGGCGAAACAAACGAGTTAGCTTCTAATCCATGCGAAACTCATGATTTAGCTTCAAATCAATTCGAACTAGATGTCTTAGCTTCAAATCCATGTGAAACAAATGATTTAGCTTCAGATACTTGCGGTATAAGCGATATAGCATCAAATGCAGGCGAATCAAACGAGTTAGATTCAAGTCCATGCGAAATACATGATTTAGCTGCAAATCAAAGCGATGTAGAAGGTTTAGCTTCAAATCCATGCGAAACAAATGATTTAGCTTCAGATACTTGCGATATAAATGATATAACTTCAAATGCAGGCGAAACAAACGAGTTAGCTTCCAATCCATGCGAAACACATGAATTAGCTTCAAATCAATGCGATGTAGAAGGTTTAGCTTCAAATCCATGCGAAAAAAATGATTTAGCATCAGATATTTGCGATATAAGTGATATAGTTTCAAATGCAGACGAAACAAACGAGTTAGCTTCAAATCCATGCGAAACACATGATTTAGCTGCAAATCAATGCGATGTTGAAGGTTTAGCTGCAAATTCATGCGGAACAAAGGATTTAGCTTCAGATACTTGCGATATAAATGATATAGTTTCAAATGCAGACGAAACAAACTAGTTAGCTTCAAATCCATGCAAAACACATGATTAAGCTTCAAATCAGTGCTATGTAGAAGGTTTAGCATCAAATTCATGCGACACAAATGATTTAGCTTCAGATACTTGCGATATAAGTGATATAGTTTCAAGTGCAGACGAAACAAACTAGTTAGCTTCAAATCCATGCGAATCACATGATTTAGCTTCACATAATTGCGATATTAGTAATATAGCTTCAAATGCAGGCGAAACAAACGAGTTAGCTTCCAATCCATGCGAAACACATGAATTAGCTTCAAATCAATGCGATGTAGAAGGTTTAGCTTCAAATCCATGCGAAAAAAATGATTTAGCATCAGATACTTGCGATATAAGTGATATAGTTTTCAAATGCAGGCGAAACAAACGAGTTAGCTTCTAATCCATGCGAAACTCATGATTTAGCTTCAAATCAATTCGAACTAGATGTCTTAGCTTCAAATCCATGTGAAACAAATGATTTAGCTTCAGATACTTGCGGTATAAGCGATATAGCATCAAATGCAGACGAATCAAACGAGTTAGCTTCAAGTCCATGCGAAACACATGATTTAGCTGCAAATCAATGCGATGTTGAAGGTTTAGCTGCAAATTCATGCGAAACAAATGATTTAGCTTCAGATACTTGCGATATAAGTGATATAGCCTCAAATGCAGTGGAAACAAACGAGTTAGCTTCCAATCCATGCGAAACACATGAATTAGCTTCAAATCAATGCGATGTAGAAGGTTTAGCTTCAAATCCATGCGAAAAAAATGATTTACCTTCAGATACTTGCGATATAAGTGATATAGTTTCAAATGCAGACGAAACAAACTAGTTAGCTTCAAATCCATGCAAAACACATGATTAAGCTTCAAATCAGTGCTATGTAGAAGGTTTAGCATCAAATTCATGCGACACAAATGATTTAGCTTCAGATACTTGCGATATAAATGACATAGCTTCAAATGCAGGGGAAACAAACGAGCTAGCTTCAAAAACTTGGGATATAAGTGATATAGCCTCGAATGCAGGGAAACAAACGAGTTAGCTTCCAATCCATGCGAAACACATGAATTAGCTTCAAATCAATGCGATGTAGAAGGTTTAGCTTCAAATCCATGCGAAACAAATGATTTACCTTCAGATACTTGCGATATAAGTGATATAGTTTCAAGTGCAGACGAAACAAACTAGTTAGCTTCAAATCCATGCGAATCACATGAATTAGCTTCACATAATTGCGATATTAGTAATATAGATTCAAATGCAGATGGAACAAACGAGTTAGCTTCAAATTCATGCGAAACACATGATTTAGCATCAAATCAATGCGATGTAGAAGGATTAGCTTCAAAACCATGCGAAGCAAATGATTGAGCTTCAAACACTTTGGATATAGGGGCTATAGCTTCAACTGCAGACGAATCAAACGAGTTAGCTTCAAGTCCATGCGAAACACATGATTTAGCTGCAAATCATGCGATGTTGAAGGTTTAGCTGCAAATTCATGCGGAACAAATGATTTAGCTTCAGATACTTGCGATATAAGTGATATAGCCTCAAATGCAGGGGAAACAAACGAGTTAGCTTCCAATCCATGCGAAACACATGAATTAGATTCAAATCAATGCGATGTAGAAGGTTTAGCTTCAATCCATGCGAAAAAAATGATTTAGCATCAGATACTTGCGATATAAGTGATATAGCTTCAAATGCAGACGAAACAAAACGAGTTAGCTTCAAATCCATGCGAAACACATGATTTAGCATCAAATCAATGCGATGTAGAAAGTTTAGCTTCAAATCCATGCGAAAAAAATGATTTAGCTTCAGATACTTGCGATATAAGTGATATAGTTTCAAGTGCAGACGAAACAAACTAGTTAGCTTCAAATCCATGCGAATCACATCATTTAGCTTCACATAATTGCGATATTAGTAATATAGCTTCAAGTGCAGATGGAACAAACGAGTTAGCTTCAAATTCATGCGAAACACATGATTTAGCATCAAATCAATGCGATGTAGAAGGATTAGCTTCAAAACCATGCGAAGCAAATGATTGAGCTTCAAACACTTTGGATATAGGGGCTATAGCTTCAACTGCAGACGAATCAAACGAGTTAGCTTCAAGTCCATGCGAAACACGTGATTTAGCTGCAAATCAATGCGATGTTGAAGGTTTAGCTGCAAATTCATGCGAAACAAATGATTTAGCTTCAGATACTTGCGATATAAGTGATATAGCCTCAAATGCAGTGGAAACAAACGAGTTAGCTTCCAATCCATGCGAAACACATGAATTAGCTTCAAATCAATGCGATGTAGAAGGTTTAGCTTCAAATCCATGCGAAAAAAAATGATTTACCTTCAGATACTTGCGATATAAGTGATATAGTTTCAAATGCAGACGAAACAAACTAGTTAGCTTCAAATCCATGCAAAACACATGATTAAGCTTCAAATCAGTGCTATGTAGAAGGTTTAGCATCAAATTCATGCGACACAAATGATTTAGCTTCAGATACTTGCGATATAAATGACATAGCTTCAAATGCAGGGGAAACAAACGAGCTAGCTTCAAAAACTTGGGATATAAGTGATATAGCCTCGAATGCAGGGGAAACAAACGAGTTAGCTTCCAATCCATGCGAAACACATGAATTAGCTTCAAATCAATGCGATGTAGAAGGTTTAGCTTCAAATCCATGCGAAACAAATGATTTACCTTCAGATACTTGCGATATAAGTGATATAGTTTCAAGTGCAGACGAAACAAACTAGTTAGCTTCAAATCCATGCGAATCACATGAATTAGCTTCACATAATTGCGATATTAGTAATATAGATTCAAATGCAGATGGAACAAACGAGTTAGCTTCAAATTCATGCGAAACACATGATTTAGCATCAAATCAATGCGATGTAGAAGGATTAGCTTCAAAACCATGCGAAGCAAATGATTGAGCTTCAAACACTTTGGATATAGGGGCTATAGCTTCAACTGCAGACGAATCAAACGAGTTAGCTTCAAGTCCATGCGAAACACATGATTTAGCTGCAAATCAATGCGATGTTGAAGGTTTAGCTGCAAATTCATGCGAAACAAATGATTTAGCTTCAGATACTGCGATATAAGTGATATAGCCTCAAATGCAGGGGAAACAAACGAGTTAGCTTCCAATCCATGCGAAACACATGAATTAGATTCAAATCAATGCGATGTAGAAGGTTTAGCTTCAAATTCATCCGGAACAAATGATTTAGCTTCAGATACTTGCGATATAAATGATATAACTTCAAATGCAGGCGAAACAAAACGAGTTAGCTTCTAATCCATGCGAAACTCATGATTTAGCTTCAAATCAATTCGATGTGAAGGTTTAGCTGCAAATTCATCCGGAACAAATGATTTAGCTTCAGATACTTGCGATATAAATGATATAACTTCAAATGCAGGCGAAACAAACGAGTTAGCTTCTAATCCATGCGAAACTCATGATTTAGCTTCAATTCAATTCGAACTAGATGTCTTAGCTTCAAATCCATGTGAAACAAATGATTTAGCTTCAGATACTTGCGGTATAAGCGATATAGCATCAAATGCAGACGAATCAAACGAGTTAGATTCAAGTCCATGCGAAATACATGATTTAGCTGCAAATCAAAGCGATGTAGAAGGTTTAGCTTCAAATCCATGCGAAACAAATGATTTAGCTTCAGATACTTGCGATATAAGTGATATAGCCTGGAATGCAGGGGAAACAAACGAGTTAGCTTCCAATCCATGCGAAACACATGAATTAGCTTCAAATCAATGCGATGTAGATGGTTTAGCTTCAAATCCATGCGAAAAAATGATTTAGCATCAGATACTTGCGATATAAGTGATAAAGTTTCAAATGCAGACGAAACAAACGAGTTAGCTTCAAATCCATGCGAAACACATGATTTAGCTGCAAATCAATGCGATGTTGAAGGTTTAGCTGCAAATTCATCCGGAACAAATGATTTAGCTTCAGATACTTGCGATATAAATGATATAAATTCAAATGCAGGCGAAACAAACGAGTTAGCTTCTAATCCATGCGAAACTCATGATTTAGCTTCAAATCAATTCGAACTAGATGTCTTAGCTTCAAATCCATGCGAAACAAATGATTTACCTTCAGATACTTGCGAATATAAGTGATATAGTTTCAAATGCAGACGAAACAAACTAATTAGCTTCAAATCCATGCAAAACACATAATTAAGCTTCAAATCAGTGCTATGTAGAAGGTTTAGCTTCAAATTCAAGCGACACAAATGATTTAGCTTCAGATACTTGCGATATAAGTGACATAGCTTCAAATGCAGGGGAAACAAACGAGCTAGCTTCAAAAACTTGGGATATAAGTGATATAGCTTCAAATGCAGACGAAACAACCGAGATAGCTTCAAATTTATGCGAAACACATGATTTAGCATCAAATCAATGCGATGTAGAAAGTTAGCTTCAAATCCATGCGAAAAAAATGATTTAGCTTCAGATACTTGCGATATAAGTGATATAGTTTCAAGTGCAGACGAAACAAACTAGTTAGCTTCAAATCCATGCGAATCACATGATTTAGCTTCACATAATTGCGATATTAGTAATATAGCTTCAAGTGCAGATGGAACAAACGAGTTAGCTTCAAATTCATGCGAAACACATGATTTAGCATCAAATCAATGCGATGTAGAAGGATTAGCTTCAAACCATGCGAAGCAAATGATTGAGCTTCAAACACTTGGGATATAGGGGCTATAGCTTCAACTGCAGACGAATCAAACGAGTTAGCTTCAAGTCCATGCGAAACACATGATTTAGCTGCAAATCAATGCGATGTTGAAGGTTTAGCTGCAAATTCATGCGAAACAAATGATTAGCTTCAGATACTTGCGATATAAGTGATATAGCCTCAAATGCAGGGGAAACAAACGAGTTAGCTTCCAATCCATGCGAAACACATGAATTAGCTTCAAATCAGTGCAATGTAGAAGGTTTAGCTTCAAATCCATGCGAAAAAAATGATTTAGCTTCAGATACTTGCGATATAAGTGATATAGTTTCAAATGCAGACGAAACAAACGAGTTAGCTTCAAATCCATGCGAAACACATGATTTAGCTGCAAATCAATGCGATGTTCAAGGTTTAGCTGCAAATTCATGCGAAACAAATGATTTAGCTTCAGATACTTGCGATATAAGTGATATAGCCTGGAATGCAGGAGAAACAAACGAGTTAGCTTCCAATCCATGCGAAACACATGAATTAGCTACAAATCAATGCGATGTAGATGGTTTAGCTTCAAATCCATGCGAAAAAAATGATTTAGCATCAGATACTTGCGATATAAGTGATAAAGTTTCAAATGCAGACGAAACAAACGAGTTAGCTTCAAATCCATGCGAAACACATGATTTAGCTGCAAATAAATGCGATGTTGAAGGTTTAGCTGCAATTTCATCCGGAACAAATGATTTAGCTTCAGATACTTGCGATATAAATGATATAAATTCAAATGCAGGCGAAACAAACGAGTTAGCTTCTAATCCATGCGAAACTCATGATTTAGCTTCAAATCAATTCGAACTAGATGTCTTAGCTTCAAATCCATGTGAAACAAATGATTTAGCTTCAGATACTTGCGGTATAAGCGATATAGCATCAAATGCAGACGAATCAAACGAGTTAGATTCAAGTCCATGCGAAATACATGATTTAGCTGCAAATCAAAGCGATGTAGAAGGTTTAGCTTGAAATCCATGCGAAACAAATGATTTACCTTCAGATACTTGCGATATAAGTGATATAGTTTCAAATGCAGACGAAACAAACTAATTAGCTTCAAATCCATGCAAAACACATAATTAAGCTTGAAATCAGTGCTATGTAGAAGGTTTAGCTTCAAATTCATGCGACACAAATGATTTAGATTCAGATACTTGCGATATAAGTGACATAGCTTCAAATGCAGGGGAAACAAACGAGCTAGCTTCAAAAACTTGGGATATAAGTGATACAGCTTCAAATGCAGACGAAACAACCGAGATAGCTTCAAATTTATGCGAAACACATGATTTAGCATCAAATCAATGCGATGTAGAAAGTTTAGCTTCAAATCCATGCGAAAAAAATGATTTAGCTTCAGATACTTGCGATATAAGTGATATAGTTTCAAATGCAGACGAAACAAACGAGTTAGCTTCAAATCCATGCGAAATACATGATTTAGCTGCAAATCAATGCGATGTTCAAGGTTTAGCTGCAAATTCATGCGAAACAAATGATTTAGCTTCAGATACTTGCGATATAAGTGATATAGCCTCGAATGCAGGGGAAACAAACGAGTTAGCTTCAAATTCATGCGAAACACATGATTTAGCATCAAATCAATGCGATGTAGAAGGATTAGCTTCAAAACCATGCGAAGCAAATGATTGAGCTTCAAACACTTTGGATATAGGGGCTATAGCTTCAACTGCAGACGAATCAAACGAGTTAGCTTCAAGTCCATGCGAAACACATGATTTAGCTGCAAATCAATGCGATGTTGAAGGTTTAGCTGCAAATTCATGCGAAACAAATGATTTAGCTTCAGATACTTGCGATATAAGTGATATAGCCTCAAATGCAGGGGAAACAAACGAGTTAGCTTCCAATCCATGCGAAACACATGAATTAGATTCAAATCAATGCGATGTAGAAGGTTTAGCTTCAAATCCATGCGAAAAAAATGATTTAGCATCAGATACTTGCGATATAAGTGATATAGTTTCAAATGCAGACGAAACAAACGAGTTAGCTTCAAATCCATGCGAAACACATGATTTTGTAGCAAATCAATGCGATGTAGAAGGTTTAGCTTTAAATCCATTCCAAACAAATGGTTTAGCTACAAATACTTGCGATGTACGTTATTTAGATTCAACTGCATGCGTAACAAACGAATTAGCTTCAAATCCAAGCGAAACACATGATTTAGCAGCAAATCAATGCGATGTAGAAGTTTTAGCTTCAAATCCATTCGAAAAAAATGATTTAGCATCAGATACTTGCGATATAAGTGATATAGTTTCAAATGCAGACGAAACAAACGAGTTAGCTTCAAATCCATGCGAAACACATGATTTAGCTGCAAATCAATGCGATGTTCAAGGTTTAGCTGCAAATTCATGCGAAACAAATGATTTAGCTTCAGATACTTGCGATATAAGTGATATAGCCTCAAAGGCAGGGGAAACAAACGAGTTAGCTTCCAATCCATGCGAAACACATGATTTAGCTTCAATTCAATTCGAACTAGATGTCTTAGCTTCAAATCCATGTGAAACAAATGATTTAGCTTCAGATACTTGCGGTATAAGCGATATAGCATCAAATGCAGACGAATCAAACGAGTTAGATTCAAGTCCATGCGAAATACATGATTTAGCTGCAAATCAAAGCGATGTAGAAGGTTTAGCTTCAAATCCATGCGAAACAAATGATTTACCTTCAGATACTTGCGATATAAGTGATATAGTTTCAAATGCAGACGAAACAAACTAATTAGCTTCAAATCCATGCAAAACACATAATTAAGCTTCAAATCAGTCCTATGTAGAAGGTTTAGCTTCAAATTCATGCGACACAAATGATTTAGCTTCAGATACTTGCGATATAAGTGACATAGCTTCAAATGCAGGGGGAAACAAACGAGATAGCTTCAAAAACTTGGGATATAAGTGATATAGCTTCAAATGCAGACGAAACAACCGAGATAGCTTCAAATTTATGCGAAACACATGATTTAGCATCAAATCAATGCGATGTAGAAGGATTAGCTTCAAAACCATGCGAAGCAAATGATTGAGCTTCAAAAACTTGGGATATAGGGGCTATAGCTTCAACTGCAGACGAATCAAACGTGTTAGCTTCAAGTCCATGCGAAACACATGATTTAGCTGCAAATCAAAGCGATGTAGAAGGTTTAGCTTCAAATCCATGCGAAAAAAATGATTTAGCATCAGATACTTGCGATATAAGTGATATAGTTTCAAATGCAGACGAAACAAACGAGTTAGCTTCAAGTCCATGCGAAACACATGATTTAGCTGCAAATCAATGCGATGTTGAAGGTTTAGCTTCAAATCCATGCGAAAAAAATGATTTAGCTTCAGATACTTGCGATATAAGTGATATAGTTTCAAGTGCAGACGAAACAAACTAGTTAGCTTCAAATCCATGCGAAACACATGAATTAGCTTCAAATCAGTGCAAGGTAGAAGGTTTAGCTTCAAATCCATGCGAAAAAAATGATTTAGCTTCAGATACTTGCGATATAAGTGATATAGTTTCAAATGCAGACGAAACAAACGAGTTAGCTTCAAATCCATGCGAAACACATGATTTAGCTGCAAATCAATGCGATGTTCAAGGTTTAGCTGCAAATTCATGCGAAACAAATGATTTAGCTTCAGATACTTGCGATATAAGTGATATAGCCTGGAATGCAGGAGAAACAAACGAGTTAGCTTCCAATCCATGCGAAACACATGAATTAGCTACAAATCAATGCGATGTAGATGGTTTAGCTTCAAATCCATGCGAAAAAAATGATTTAGCATCAGATACTTGCGATATAAGTGATAAAGTTTCAAATGCAGACGAAACAAACGAGTTAGCTTCAAATCCATGCGAAACACATGATTTAGCTGCAAATCAATGCGATGTTGAAGGTTTAGCTGCAAATTCATCCGGAACAAATGATTTAGCTTCAGATACTTGCGATATAAATGATATAAATTCAAATGCAGGCGAAACAAACGAGTTAGCTTCTAATCCATGCGAAACTCATGATTTAGCTGCAAATCAATGCGATGTTCAAGGTTTAGCTGCAAATTCATGCGAAACAAATGATTTAGCTTCAGATACTTGCGATATAAGTGATATAGTTTCAAATGCAGACGAAACAAACGAGTTAGCTTCAAATCCATTCGAAACACATGAATTAGCTTCAAATCAATGCGATGTAGAAAGTTTAGCTTCAAATCCATGCGAAAAAAATGATTTAGCTTCAGATACTTGCGATATAAGTGATATAGTTTCAAGTGCAGACGAAACAAACTAGTTAGCTTCAAATCCATGCGAAACACATGATTAAGCTTCAAATCAGTGCTATGTAGAAGGTTTAGCTTCAAATTCATGCGACACAAATGATTTAGCTTCAGATACTTGCGATATAAATGACATAGCTTCAAATGCAGGGGAAACAAACGAGCTAGCTTCAAAAACTTGGGATATAAGTGATATAGCTTCAAATGCAGACAAAACAACCGAGATAGCTTCAAATCCTTGCGAAACACATGAATTAGCTGCAAATCAATGCGATTTAGAAGGTTTTGCTTCAAATCCATGCGAAACAAATGATTTAGCTTCAGATACTTGCGATATAAGTGATATAGTTTCAAATGCAGACGAAACAAACGAGTTAGCTTCAAATCCATGCGAAACACATGATTTAGCTGCAAATCAATGCGATGTTCAAGGTTTAGCTGCAAATTCATGCGAAACAAATGATTTAGCTTCAGATACTTGCGATATAAGTGATATAGTTTCAAATGCAGACGAAACAAACGAGTTAGCTTCAAATCCATGCGAAACACATGAATTAGCTTCAAATCAATGCGATGTAGAAAGTTTAGCTTCAAATCCATGCGAAAAAAATGATTTAGCTTCAGATACTTGCGATATAAGTGATATAGTTTCAAGTGCAGACGAAACAAACTAGTTAGCTTCAAATCCATGCGAAACACATGATTAAGCTTCAAATCAGTGCTATGTAGAAGGTTTAGCTTCAAATTCATGCGACACAAATGATTTAGCTTCAGATACTTGCGATATAAATGACATAGCTTCAAATGCAGGGGAAACAAACGAGCTAGCTTCAAAAACTTGGGATATAAGTGATATAGCTTCAAATGCAGACAAAACAACCGAGATAGCTTCAAATCCTTGCGAAACACATGAATTAGCTGCAAATCAATGCGATTTAGAAGGTTTTGCTTCAAATCCATGCGAAACAAATGATTTACCTTCAGATACTTGCGATATAAGTGATATAGTTTCAAGTGCAGACGAAACAAACTAGTTAGCTTCAAATCCATGCGAAACACATGATTAAGCTTCAAATCAGTGCTATGTAGAAGGTTTAGCTTCAAATTCATGCGACACAAATGACTTAGCTTCAGATACTTGCGATATAAATGACATAGCTTCAAATGGAGGGGAAACAAACGAGCTAGCTTCAAAAACTTGGGATATAAGTGATATAGCTTCAAATGCAGACAAAAAAAACCAAGATAGCTTCAAATCCTTGCGAAACACATGAATTAGCTTCAAATCAATGCGATGTAGAAGGTTTAGCTCCAAATCCATACGAAAAAAATGATTTAGCATCAGATACTTGCGATATAAGTGATATAGTTTCAAATGCAGACGAAACAAACGAGTTAGCTTCAAATCCATGCGAAACTCATGGTTTAGCTTCAAATCAATTCGAACTAGATGTCTTAGCTTCAAATCCATGCGAAACAAATGATTTAGCTTCAGATACTTGCGGTATAAGCGATATAGCATCAAATGCAGACAAATCAAACGAGTTAGCTTCAAGTCCATGCGAAATACATGATTTAGCTGCAAATGAAAGCGATGTAGAAGGTTTAGCTTCAAATCCGGGCGAAACAAATAATTTACCTTCAGATACATGCGATATAAGTGATATAGCTTCAAATGCAGACGAAACAACCGAGATAGCTTCAAATTCATGCGAAACACATGATTTAGCATCAAATCAATGCGATGTAGAAGGATTAGCTTCAAAACCATGCGAAGCAAATGATTGAGCTTCAAACACTTGGGATATAGGGGCTATAGCTTCAACTGCAGACGAATCAAACGAGTTAGCTTCAAGTCCATGCGAAACACATGATTTAGCTGCAAATCAAAGCGATGTAGAAGGTTTTGCTTCAAATCCATGCGAAAAAAATGATTTAGCATCAGATACTTGCGATATAAGTGATATTAGTTTCAAATGCAGACGAAACAAACGAGTTAGCTTCAAATCCATGCGAATCACATGATTTAGCTTCAGATAATTGAGATATTAGTAATATAGCTTCAAATGCAGGGAAAACAAACGAGTTAGCTTCAAATCCATGCGGAACACATGATTTAGCTGCAAATCAATGCGATGTTGAAGGTTAGCTGCAAATTCATGCGGAACAAATGATTTAGCTTCAGATACTTACGATATAAATGATATAACTTCAAATGCAGGCGAAACAAACGAGTTAGCTTCTAATCCATGCGAAACTCATGATTTAGCTTCAAATCAATGCGAACTAGATGTCTTAGCTTCAAATCCATGCGAAACAAATGATTTAGCTTCAGATACTTGCGATATAAGCGATATAGCATTAAATGCAGACGAATCAAACGAGTTAGCTTCAAGTCCATGCGAAATACATGATTTAGCTGCAAATCAAAGCGATGTAGAAGGTTTAGCTTCAAATCCATGCGAAACATATGATTTACCTTCAGATACTTGCGATATAAGTGACATAGCTTCAAATGCAGGGGGCAACAAACGAGCTAGCTTCAAAAACTTGGGATGTAAGTGATATAGCTTCAAATGCAGACGAAACAACCGAGATAGCTTCAAATCCTTGCGAAATCCATGATTTAGCTGCAAATCATAGCGATGTAGAAGGTTTAGCTTCAAATCCATGCGAAACAAATGATTTACCTTCAGATACTTGCGATATAAGTGATATAGTTTCAAGTGCAGACGAAACAACTAGTTAGCTTCAAATCCATGCGAAACACATGATTAAGCTTCAAATCAGTGCTATGTAGAAGGTTTAGCTTCAAATTCATGCGACACAAATGATTTAGCTTCAGATACTTGCGATATAAATGACATAGCTTCAAATGCAGGGGAAACAAACGAGCTAGCTTCAAAAACTTGGGATATAAGTGATATAGCTTCAAATGCAGACAAAACAACCGAGATAGCTTCAAATCCTTGCGAAACACATGATTTAGCTGCAAATCAATGCGATTTAGAAGGTTTTGCTTCAAATCCATGCGAAACAAATGATTTACCTTCAGATACTTGCGATATAAGAGATATAGTTTCAAGTGCAGACGAAACAAACTAGTTAGCTTCAAATCCATGCGAAACACATGATTAAGCTTCAAATCAGTGCTATGTAGAAGGTTTAGCTTCAAATTCATGCGACACAAATGATTTAGCTTCAGATACTTGCGATATAAATGACATAGCTTCAAATGCAGGGGAAACAAACGAGCTAGCTTCAAAACTTGGGATATAAGTGATATAGCTTCAAATGCAGACAAAACAACCGAGATAGCTTCAAATCCTTGCGAAACACATGAATTTTGCTTCAAATCAATGCGATGTAGAAGGTTTAGCTCCAAATCCATGCGAAAAAAATGATTTAGCATCAGATACTTGCGATATAAGTGATATAGTTTCAAATGCAGACGAAACAAACGAGTTAGCTTCAAATCCATGCGAAACACATGATTTAGCTGCAAATCAATGCGATGTTGAAGGTTTAGCTGCAAATTCATCCGGAACAAATGATTTAGCTTCAGATACTTGCGATATAAATTATATAACTTCAAATGCAGGCGAAACAAACGAGTTAGCTTCTAATCCATGCGAAACTCATGATTTAGCTTCAAATCAATTCGAACTAGATGTCTTAGCTTCAAATCCATGCGAAACAAATGATTTAGCTGCAAATCAATGCGATGTTCAAGGTTTAGCTGCAAATTCATGCGAAACAAATGATTTAGCTTCAGATACTTGCGATATAAGTGATATAGCCTCAAATGCAGGGGAAACAAACGAGTTAGCTTCCAATCCATGCGAAACACATGAATTAGCTTCAAATCAATTGCGATGTAGAAGGTTTAGCTTCAAATCCATGCGAAAAAAATGATTTAGCATCAGATAATTGCGATATTAGTAATATAGCTTCAAATGCAGGGGAAACAAACGAGTTAGCTTCAAATCCATGCGAAACACATGAATTAGCATCAAATCAGTGCTATGAAGAAGGATTAGCTTCAAATTCATGCGACACAAATGATTTAACTTCAGAAGCTTGCGATATAAGTGACATAGCTTCAAATGCAGGGGAAACAAACGAGCTAGCTTTATAAACTTGCGAAATAAGTGATATAGCTTTAAATGCGGACGAAACAAACGAGTCAGCTTCAAATCAACGCGAAAGTAGAAGGTTTAGCTTCAAATCCATGCGAAACAAATGATTTAGCATCAGATACTTGCGATATAAGTTATATATCTTGAAATGCAGGGGAAACAAACGAGTTAGATTCAAATCCATGCGAAACACATGATTTAGCTGCAAATCAATGCGAAGTTGAAGGGTTAGCTTCAAATCCATGCGAAACAAATGATTTAGCACAGATACTTGCGATATAAGTGATATAGTTTCAAATGCAGACGAAACAAACGAGTTAGCTTCAAATCCATGCGAAACACATGATTTAGCTGCAAATCAATGCGATGTTCAAGGTTTAGCTGCAAATTCATGCGAAACAAATGATTTAGCTTCAGATACTTGCGATATAAGTGATATAGCCTCAAATGCAGGGGTAACAACCGAGATAGCTTCAAATCCTTGCGAAACACATGATTTAGCTGCAAATCAATGCGATTTAGAAGGTTTTGCTTCAAATCCATGCGAAACAAATGATTTACCTTCAGATACTTGCGATATAAGTGATATAGATTCAAGTGCAGACGAAACAAACTAGTTAGCTTCAAATCCATGCGAATCACATGATTTAGCTTCAGATAATTGAGATATTAGTAATATAGCTTCAAATGCAGGGAAAACAAACGAGTTAGCTTCAAATCCATGCGGAACACATGATTTAGCTGCAAATCAATGCGATGTTGAAGGTTAAGCTGCAAATTCATGCGGAACAAATGATTTACCTTCAGATACTTGCGATATAAGTGACATAGCTTCAAATGCAGGGGCAACAAACGAGCTAGCTTCAAAAACTTGGGATGTAAGTGATATAGCTTCAAATGCAGACGAAACAACCGAGATAGCTTCAAATCCTTGCGAAATCCATGATTTAGCTGCAAATCATAGCGATGTAGAAGGTTTAGCTTGAAATCCATGCGAAACAAATGATTTACCTTCAGATACTTGCGATATAAGTGATATAGTTTCAAATGCAGACGAAACAAACTAATTAGCTTCAAATCCATGCAAAACACATAATTAAGCTTCAAATCAGTGCTATGTAGAAGGTTTAGCTTCAAATTCATGCGACACAAATGATTTAGATTCAGATACTTGCGATATAAGTGACATAGCTTCAAATGCAGGGGAAACAAACGAGCTAGCTTCAAAAACTTGGGATATAAGTGATACAGCTTCAAATGCAGACGAAACAACCGAGATAGCTTCAAATTTATGCGAAACACATGATTTAGCATCAAATCAATGCGATGTAGAAAGTTTAGCTTCAAATCCATGCGAAAAAAATGATTTAGCTTCAGATACTTGCGATATAAGTGATATAGTTTCAAATGCAGACGAAACAAACGAGTTAGCTTCAAATCCATGCGAAACACATGATTTAGCTGCAAATCAATGCGATGTTCAAGGTTTAGCTGCAAATTCATGCGAAACAAATGATTTAGCTTCAGATACTTGCGATATAAGTGATATAGCCTCGAATGCAGGGGAAACAAACGAGTTAGCTTCAAATTCATGCGAAACACATGATTTAGCATCAAATCAATGCGATGTAGAAGGATTAGCTTCAAAACCATGCGAAGCAAATGATTGAGCTTCAAACACTTTGGATATAGGGGCTATAGCTTCAACTGCAGACGAATCAAACGAGTTAGCTTCAAGTCCATGCGAAACACATGATTTAGCTGCAAATCAATGCGATGTTGAAGGTTTAGCTGCAAATTCATGCGAAACAAATGATTTAGCTGCAAATCAATGCGATGTTCAAGGTTTAGCTGCAAATTCATGCGAAACAAATGATTTAGCTTCAGATACTTCCGATATAAGTGATATAGCCTGGAATGCAGGAGAAACAAACGAGTTAGCTTCCAATCCATGCGAAACACATGAATTAGCTACAAATCAATGCGATGTAGATGGTTTAGCTTCAAATCCATGCGAAAAAAATGATTTAGCATCAGATACTTGCGATATAAGTGATAAAGTTTCAAATGCAGACGAAACAAACGAGTTAGCTTCAAATCCATGCGAAACACATGATTTAGCTGCAAATCAATGCGATGTTGAAGGTTTAGCTGCAAATTCATCCGGAACAAATGATTTAGCTTCAGATACTTGCGATATAAATGATATAAATTCAAATGCAGGCGAAACAAACGAGTTAGCTTCTAATCCATGCGAAACTCATGATTTAGCTTCAAATCAATTCGAACTAGATGTCTTAGCTTCAAATCCATGTGAAACAAATGATTTAGCTTCAGATACTTGCGGTATAAGCGATATAGCATCAAATGCAGACGAATCAAACGAGTTAGATTCAAGTCCATGCGAAATACATGATTTAGCTGCAAATCAAAGCGATGTAGAAGGTTTAGCTTGAAATCCATGCGAAACAAATGATTTACCTTCAGATACTTGCGATATAAGTGATATAGTTTCAAATGCAGACGAAACAAACTAATTAGCTTCAAATCCATGCAAAACACATAATTAAGCTTCAAATCAGTGCTATGTAGAAGGTTTAGCTTCAAATTCATGCGACACAAATAATTTAGATTCAGATACTTGCGATATAAGTGACATAGCTTCAAATGCAGGGGAAACAAACGAGCTAGCTTCAAAAACTTGGGATATAAGTGATACAGCTTCAAATGCAGACGAAACAACCGAGATAGCTTTAAATTTATGCGAAACACATGATTTAGCATCAAATCAATGCGATGTAGAAAGTTTAGCTTCAAATCCATGCGAAAAAAATGATTTAGCTTCAGATACTTGCGATATAAGTGATATAGTTTCAAATGCAGACGAAACAAACGAGTTAGCTTCAAATCCATGCGAAACACATGATTTAGCTGCAAATCAATGCGATGTTCAAGGTTTAGCTGCAAATTCATGCGAAACAAATGATTTAGCTTCAGATACTTGCGATATAAGTGATATAGCCTCGAATGCAGGGGAAACAAACGAGTTAGCTTCAAATTCATGCGAAACGCATTATTTAGCATCAAATCAATGCGATGTAGAAGGATTAGCTTCAAAACCATGCGAAGCAAATGATTGAGCTTAAAACACTTTGGATATAGGGGCTATAGCTTCAACTGCAGACGAATCAAACGAGTTAGCTTCAAGTCCATGCGAAACACATGATTTAGCTGCAAATCAATGCGATGTTGAAGGTTTAGCTGCAAATTCATGCGAAACAAATGATTTAGCTTCAGATACTTGCGATATAAGTGATATAGCCTCAAATGCAGGGGAAACAAACGAGTTAGCTTCCAATCCATGCGAAACACATGAATTAGATTCAAATCAATGCGATGTAGAAGGTTTAGCTTCAAATCCATGCGAAAAAAATGATTTAGCATCAGATACTTGCGATATAAGTGATATAGTTTCAAATGCAGACGAAACAAACGAGTTAGCTTCAAATCCATGCGAAACACATGATTTAGCTGCAAATCAATGCGATGTTCAAGGTTTAGCTGCAAATTCATGCGAAACAAATGATTTAGCTTCAGATACTTGCGATATAAGTGATATAGCCTCAAATGCAGGGGAAACAAACGAGTTAGCTTCCAATCCATGCGAAACACATGAATTAGCTTCAAATCAATGCGATGTAGAAGGTTTAGCTTCAAATCCATTCGAAAAAAATGATTTAGCATCAGATACTTGCGATATAAGTGATATAGTTTCAAATGCAGACGAAACAAACGAGTTAGCTTCAAATCCATGCGAAACACATGATTTAGCTGCAAATCAATGCGATGTTCAAGGTTTAGCTGCAAATTCATGCGAAACAAATGATTTAGCTTCAGATACTTGCGATATAAGTGATATAGCCTCAAAGGCAGGGGAAACAAACGAGTTAGCTTCCAATCCATGCGAAACACATGAATTAGCTTCAAATCAATGCGATGTAGAAGGTTTAGCTTCAAATCCGTGCGAAAAAAATGATTTAGCATCAGATACTTGCGATATAAGGGATATAGTTTCAAATGCAGACGAAACAAACGAGTTAGCTTCAAATCCATGCGAAACACATGATTTAGCTGCAAATCAATGCGATGTTGACGGTTTAGCTGCAAATTCATCCGGAACAAATGATTTAGCTTCAGATACTTGCGATATAAATGATATAACTTCAAATGCAGGCGAAACAAACGAGTTAGCTTCTAATCCATGCGAAACTCATGATTTAGCTTCAATTCAATTCGAACTAGATGTCTTAGCTTCAAATCCATGTGAAACAAATGATTTAGCTTCAGATACTTGCGGTATAAGCGATATAGCATCAAATGCAGACGAATCAAACGAGTTAGATTCAAGTCCATGCGAAATACATGATTTAGCTGCAAATCAAAGCGATGTAGAAGGTTTAGCTTCAAATCCATGCGAAACAAATGATTTACCTTCAGATACTTGCGATATAAGTGATATAGTTTCAAATGCAGACGAAACAAACTAATTAGCTTCAAATCCATGCAAAACACATAATTAAGCTTCAAATCAGTCCTATGTAGCAGGTTTAGCTTCAAATTCATGCGACACAAATGATTTAGCTTCAGATACTTGCGATATAAGTGACATAGCTTCAAATGCAGGGGAAACAAACGAGATAGCTTCAAAAACTTGGGATATAAGTGATATAGCTTCAAATGCAGACGAAACAACCGAGATAGCTTCAAATTTATGCGAAACACATGATTTAGCATCAAATCAATGCGATGTAGAAGGATTAGCTTCAAAACCATGCGAAGCAAATGATTGAGCTTCAAAAACTTGGGATATAGGGGCTATAGCTTCAACTGCAGACGAATCAAAGGAGTTAGCTTCAAGTCCATGCGAAACACATGATTTAGCTGCAAATCAAAGCGATGTAGAAGGTTTAGCTTCAAATCCATGCGAAAAAAATGATTTAGCATCAGATACTTGCGATATAAGTGATATAGTTTCAAATGCAGACGAAACAAACGAGTTAGCTTCAAATCCATGCGAAACACATGAATTAGCTTCAAATCAATGCGATGTAGAAAGTTTAGCTTCAAATCCATGCGAAAAAAATGATTTAGCTTCAGATACTTGCGATATAAGTGATATAGTTTCAAGTGCAGACGAAACAAACTAGTTAGCTTCAAATCCATGCGAAACACATGATTAAGCTTCAAATCAGTGCTATGTAGAAGGTTTAGCTTCAAATTCATGCGACACAAATGATTTAGCTTCAGATACTTGCGATATAAATGACATAGCTTCAAATGCAGGGGAAACAAACGAGCTAGCTTCAAAAACTTGGGATATAAGTGATATAGCTTCAAATGCAGACAAAACAACCGAGATAGCTTCAAATCCTTGCGAAACACATGATTTAGCTGCATATCAATGCGATTTAGAAGGTTTTGCTTCAAATCCATGCGAAACAAATGATTTACCTTCAGATACTTGCGATATAAGTGATATAGTTTCAAGTGCAGACGAAACAAACTAGTTAGCTTCAAATCCATGCGAAACACATGATTAAGCTTCAAATCAGTGCTATGTAGAAGGTTTAGCTTCAAATTCATGCGACACAAATGATTTAGCTTCAGATACTTGCGATATAAATGACATAGCTTCAAATGGAGGGGAAACAAACGAGCTAGCTTCAAAAACTTGGGATATAAGTGATATAGCTTCAAATGCAGACAAAAAAAACCAAGATAGCTTCAAATCCTTGCGAAACACATGAATTAGCTTCAAATCAATGCGATGTAGAAGGTTTAGCTCCAAATCCATACGAAAAAAATGATTTAGCATCAGATACTTGCGATATAAGTGATATAGTTTCAAATGCAGACGAAACAAACGAGTTAGCTTCAAATCCATGCGAAACTCATGGTTTAGCTTCAAATCAATTCGAACTAGATGTCTTAGCTTCAAATCCATGCGAAACAAATGATTTAGCTTCAGATACTTGCGGTATAAGCGATATAGCATCAAATGCAGACAAATCAAACGAGTTAGCTTCAAGTCCATGCGAAATACATGATTTAGCTGCAAATGAAAGCGATGTAGAAGGTTTAGCTTCAAATCCGTGCGAAACAAATAATTTACCTTCAGATACTTGCGATATAAGTGATATAGCTTCAAATGCAGACGAAACAACCGAGATAGCTTCAAATTCATGCGAAACACATGATTTAGCATCAAATCAATGCGATGTAGAAGGATTAGCTTCAAAACCATGCGAAGCAAATGATTGAGCTTCAAACACTTGGGATATAGGGGCTATAGCTTCAACTGCAGACGAATCAAACGAGTTAGCTTCAAGTCCATGCGAAACACATGATTTAGCTGCAAATCAAAGCGATGTAGAAGGTTTTGCTTCAAATCCATGCGAAAAAAATGATTTAGCATCAGATACTTGCGATATAAGTGATATAGTTTCAAATGCAGACGAAACAAACGAGTTAGCTTCAAATCCATGCGAATCACATGATTTAGCTTCAGATAATTGAGATATTAGTAATATAGCTTCAAATGCAGGGAAAACAAACGAGTTAGCTTCAAATCCATGCGAAACTCATGATTTAGCTTCAAATCAATGCGAACTAGATGTCTTAGCTTCAAATCCATGCGAAACAAATGATTTAGCTTCAGATACTTGCGATATAAGCGATATAGCATCAAATGCAGACGAATCAAACGAGTTAGCTTCAAGTCCATGCGAAATACATGATTTAGCTGCAAATCAAAGCGATGTAGAAGGTTTAGCTTCAAATCCATGCGAAACATATGATTTACCTTCAGATACTTGCGATATAAGTGACATAGCTTCAAATGCAGGGGCAACAAACGAGCTAGCTTCAAAAACTTGGGATGTAAGTGATATAGCTTCAAATGCAGACGAAACAACCGAGATAGCTTCAAATCCTTGCGAAATCCATGATTTAGCTGCAAATCATAGCGATGTAGAAGGTTTAGCTTCAAATCCATGCGAAACAAATGATTTACCTTCAGATACTTGCGATATAAGTGATATAGTTTCAAGTGCAGACGAAACAAACTAGTTAGCTTCAAATCCATGCGAAACACATGATTAAGCTTCAAATCAGTGCTATGTAGAAGGTTTAGCTTCAAATTCATGCGACACAAATGATTTAGCTTCAGATACTTGCGATATAAATGACATAGCTTCAAATGCAGGGGAAACAAACGAGCTAGCTTCAAAAACTTGGGATATAAGTGATATAGCTTCAAATGCAGACAAAACAACCGAGATAGCTTCAAATCCTTGCGAAACACATGATTTAGCTGCAAATCAATGCGATTTAGAAGGTTTTGCTTCAAATCCATGCGAAACAAATGATTTACCTTCAGATACTTGCGATATAAGAGATATAGTTTCAAGTGCAGACGAAACAAACTAGTTAGCTTCAAATCCATGCGAAACACATGATTAAGCTTCAAATCAGTGCTATGTAGAAGGTTTAGCTTCAAATTCATGCGACACAAATGATTTAGCTTCAGATACTTGCGATATAAATGACATAGCTTCAAATGCAGGGGAAACAAACGAGCTAGCTTCAAAAACTTGGGATATAAGTGATATAGCTTCAAATGCAGACAAAACAACCGAGATAGCTTCAAATCCTTGCGAAACACATGATTTAGCTGCAAATCAATGCGATTTAGAAGGTTTTGCTTCAAATCCATGCGAAACAAATGATTTACCTTCAGATACTTGCGATATAAGAGATATAGTTTCAAGTGCAGACGAAACAAACTAGTTAGCTTCAAATCCATGCGAAACACATGATTAAGCTTCAAATCAGTGCTATGTAGAAGGTTTAGCTTCAAATTCATGCGACACAAATGATTTAGCTTCAGATACTTGCGATATAAATGACATAGCTTCAAATGCAGGGGAAACAAACGAGCTAGCTTCAAAAACTTGGGATATAAGTGATATAGCTTCAAATGCAGACAAAACAACCGAGATAGCTTCAAATCCTTGCGAAACACATGAATTTGCTTCAAATCAATGCGATGTAGAAGGTTTAGCTCCAAATCCATGCGAAAAAAATGATTTAGCATCAGATACTTGCGATATAAGTGATATAGTTTCAAATGCAGACGAAACAAACGAGTTAGCTTCAAATCCATGCGAAACACATGATTTAGCTGCAAATCAATGCGATGTTGAAGGTTTAGCTGCAAATTCATCCGGAACAAATGATTTAGCTTCAGATACTTGCGATATAAATGATATAACTTCAAATGCAGGCGAAACAAACGAGTTAGCTTCTAATCCATGCGAAACTCATGATTTAGCTTCAAATCAATTCGAACTAGATGTCTTAGCTTCAAATCCATGCGAAACAAATGATTTAGCTTCAGATACTTGCGGTATAAGCGATATAGCATCTAATGCAGACGAATCAAACGAGTTAGCTTCAAGTCCATGCGAAACACATGAATTAGCTTCAAATCAGTGCAATGTAGAAGGTTTAGCTTCAAATCCATGCGAAAAAAATGATTTAGCTTCAGATACTTGCGATATAAGTGATATAGTTTCAAATGCAGACGAAACAAACGAGTTAGCTTCAAATCCATGCGAAACACATGATTTAGCTGCAAATCAATGCGATGTTCAAGGTTTAGCTGCAAATTCATGCGAAACAAATGATTTAGCTTCAGATACTTGCGATATAAGTGACATAGCTTCAAATGCAGGGGAAACAAACGAGCTAGCTTCAAAAACTTGGGATATAAGTGATATAGCTTCAAATGCAGACGAAACAACCGAGATAGCTTCAAATTTATGCGAAACACATGATTTAGCATCAAATCAATGCGATGTAGAAAGTTTAGCTTCAAATCCATGCGAAAAAAATGATTTAGCTTCAGATACTTGCGATATAAGTGATATAGTTTCAAGTGCAGACGAAACAAACTAGTTAGCTTCAAATCCATGCGAATCACATGATTTAGCTTCACATAATTGCGATATTAGTAATATAGCTTCAAGTGCAGATGGAACAAACGAGTTAGCTTCAAATTCATGCGAAACACATGATTTAGCATCAAATCAATGCGATGTAGAAGGATTAGCTTCAAAACCATGCGAAGCAAATGATTGAGCTTCAAACACTTGGGATATAGGGGCTATAGCTTCAACTGCAGACGAATCAAACGAGTTAGCTTCAAGTCCATGCGAAACACATGATTTAGCTGCAAATCAATGCGATGTTGAAGGTTTAGCTGCAAATTCATGCGAAACAAATGATTTAGCTTCAGATACTTGCGATATAAGTGATATAGCCTCAAAAGCAGGGGAAACAAACGAGTTAGCTTCCAATCCATGCGAAACACATGAATTAGCTTCAAATCAGTGCAATGTAGAAGGTTTAGCTTCAAATCCATGCGAAAAAAATGATTTAGCTTCAGATACTTGCGATATAAGTGATATAGTTTCAAATGCAGACGAAACAAACGAGTTAGCTTCAAATCCATGCGAAACACATGATTTAGCTGCAAATCAATGCGATGTTCAAGGTTTAGCTGCAAATTCATGCGAAACAAATGATTTAGCTTCAGATACTTGCGATATAAGTGATATAGCCTGGAATGCAGGAGAAACAAACGAGTTAGCTTCCAATCCATGCGAAACACATGAATTAGCTACAAATCAATGCGATGTAGATGGTTTAGCTTCAAATCCATGCGAAAAAAATGATTTAGCATCAGATACTTGCGATATAAGTGATAAAGTTTCAAATGCAGACGAAACAAACGAGTTAGCTTCAAATCCATGCGAAACACATGATTTAGCTGCAAATCAATGCGATGTTGAAGGTTTAGCTGCAAATTCATCCGGAACAAATGATTTAGCTTCAGATACTTGCGATATAAATGATATAAATTCAAATGCAGGCGAAACAAACGAGTTAGCTTCTAATCCATGCGAAACTCATGATTTAGCTTCAAATCAATTCGAACTAGATGTCTTAGCTTCAAATCCATGTGAAACAAATGATTTAGCTTCAGATACTTGCGGTATAAGCGATATAGCATCAAATGCAGACGAATCAAACGAGTTAGATTCAAGTCCATGCGAAATACATGATTTAGCTGCAAATCAAAGCGATGTAGAAGGTTTAGCTTGAAATCCATGCGAAACAAATGATTTACCTTCAGATACTTGCGATATAAGTGATATAGTTTCAAATGCAGACGAAACAAACTAATTAGCTTCAAATCCATGCAAAACACATAATTAAGCTTCAAATCAGTGCTATGTAGAAGGTTTAGCTTCAAATTCATGCGACACAAATGATTTAGATTCAGATACTTGCGATATAAGTGACATAGCTTCAAATGCAGGGGAAACAAACGAGCTAGCTTCAAAAACTTGGGATATAAGTGATACAGCTTCAAATGCAGACGAAACAACCGAGATAGCTTCAAATTTATGCGAAACACATGATTTAGCATCAAATCAATGCGATGTAGAAAGTTTAGCTTCAAATCCATGCGAAAAAAATGATTTAGCTTCAGATACTTGCGATATAAGTGATATAGTTTCAAATGCAGACGAAACAAACGAGTTAGCTTCAAATCCATGCGAAACACATGATTTAGCTGCAAATCAATGCGATGTTCAAGGTTTAGCTGCAAATTCATGCGAAACAAATGATTTAGCTTCAGATACTTGCGATATAAGTGACATAGCTTCAAATGCAGGGGAAACAAACGAGCTAGCTTCAAAAACTTGGGATATAAGTGATATAGCTTCAAATGCAGACGAAACAACCGAGATAGCTTCAAATTTATGCGAAACACATGATTTAGCATCAAATCAATGCGATGTAGAAAGTTTAGCTTCAAATCCATGCGAAAAAAATGATTTAGCTTCAGATACTTGCGATATAAGTGATATAGTTTCAAGTGCAGACGAAACAAACTAGTTAGCTTCAAATCCATGCGAATCACATGATTTAGCTTCACATAATTGCGATATTAGTAATATAGCTTCAAGTGCAGATGGAACAAACGAGTTAGCTTCAAATTCATGCGAAACACATGATTTAGCATCAAATCAATGCGATGTAGAAGGATTAGCTTCAAAACCATGCGAAGCAAATGATTGAGCTTCAAACACTTGGGATACAGGGGCTATAGCTTCAACTGCAGACGAATCAAACGAGTTAGCTTCAAGTCCATGCGAAACACATGATTTAGCTGCAAATCAATGCGATGTTGAAGGTTTAGCTGCAAATTCATGCGAAACAAATGATTTAGCTTCAGATACTTGCGATATAAGTGATATAGCCTCAAATGCAGGGGAAACAAACGAGTTAGCTTCCAATCCATGCGAAACACATGAATTAGCTTCAAATCAGTGCAATGTAGAAGGTTTAGCTTCAAATCCATGCGAAAAAAATGATTTAGCTTCAGATACTTGCGATATAAGTGATATAGTTTCAAATGCAGACGAAACAAACGAGTTAGCTTCAAATCCATGCGAAACACATGATTTAGCTGCAAATCAATGCGATGTTCAAGGTTTAGCTGCAAATTCATGCGAAACAAATGATTTAGCTTCAGATACTTGCGATATAAGTGATATAGCCTGGAATGCAGGAGAAACAAACGAGTTAGCTTCCAATCCATGCGAAACACATGAATTAGCTACAAATCAATGCGATGTAGATGGTTTAGCTTCAAATCCATGCGAAAAAAATGATTTAGCATCAGATACTTGCGATATAAGTGATAAAGTTTCAAATGCAGACGAAACAAACGAGTTAGCTTCAAATCCATGCGAAACACATGATTTAGCTGCAAATCAATGCGATGTTGAAGGTTTAGCTGCAAATTCATCCGGAACAAATGATTTAGCTTCAGATACTTGCGATATAAATGATATAAATTCAAATGCAGGCGAAACAAACGAGTTAGCTTCTAATCCATGCGAAACTCATGATTTAGCTTCAAATCAATTCGAACTAGATGTCTTAGCTTCAAATCCATGTGAAACAAATGATTTAGCTTCAGATACTTGCGGTATAAGCGATATAGCATCAAATGCAGACGAATCAAACGAGTTAGATTCAAGTCCATGCGAAATACATGATTTAGCTGCAAATCAAAGCGATGTAGAAGGTTTAGCTTGAAATCCATGCGAAACAAATGATTTACCTTCAGATACTTGCGATATAAGTGATATAGTTTCAAATGCAGACGAAACAAACTAATTAGCTTCAAATCCATGCAAAACACATAATTAAGCTTCAAATCAGTGCTATGTAGAAGGTTTAGCTTCAAATTCATGCGACACAAATGATTTAGATTCAGATACTTGCGATATAAGTGACATAGCTTCAAATGCAGGGGAAACAAACGAGCTAGCTTCAAAAACTTGGGATATAAGTGATACAGCTTCAAATGCAGACGAAACAACCGAGATAGCTTCAAATTTATGCGAAACACATGATTTAGCATCAAATCAATGCGATGTAGAAAGTTTAGCTTCAAATCCATGCGAAAAAAATGATTTAGCTTCAGATACTTGCGATATAAGTGATATAGTTTCAAATGCAGACGAAACAAACGAGTTAGCTTCAAATCCATGCGAAACACATGATTTAGCTGCAAATCAATGCGATGTTCAAGGTTTAGCTGCAAATTCATGCGAAACAAATGATTTAGCTTCAGATACTTGCGATATAAGTGATATAGCCTCGAATGCAGGGGAAACAAACGAGTTAGCTTCAAATTCATGCGAAACACATGATTTAGCATCAAATCAATGCGATGTAGAAGGATTAGCTTCAAAACCATGCGAAGCAAATGATTGAGCTTCAAACACTTTGGATATAGGGGCTATAGCTTCAACTGCAGACGAATCAAACGAGTTAGCTTCAAGTCCATGCGAAACACATGATTTAGCTGCAAATCAATGCGATGTTGAAGGTTTAGCTGCAAATTCATGCGAAACAAATGATTTAGCTTCAGATACTTGCGATATAAGTGATATAGCCTCAAATGCAGGGGAAACAAACGAGTTAGCTTCCAATCCATGCGAAACACATGAATTAGCTTCAAATCAATGCGATGTAGAAGGTTTAGCTTCAAATCCATTCGAAAAAAATGATTTAGCATCAGATACTTGCGATATAAGTGATATAGTTTCAAATGCAGACGAAACAAACGAGTTAGCTTCAAATCCATGCGAAACACATGATTTAGCTGCAAATCAATGCGATGTTCAAGGTTTAGCTGCAAATTCATGCGAAACAAATGATTTAGCTTCAGATACTTGCGATATAAGTGATATAGCCTCAAAGGCAGGGGAAACAAACGAGTTAGCTTCCAATCCATGCGAAACACATGAATTAGCTTCAAATCAATGCGATGTAGAAGGTTTAGCTTCAAATCCGTGCGAAAAAAATGATTTAGCATCAGATGCTTGCGATATAAGTGATATAGTTTCAAATGCAGACGAAACAAACGAGTTAGCTTCAAATCCATGCGAAACACATGATTTAGCTGCAAATCAATGCGATGTTGAAGGTTTAGCTGCAAATTCATCCGGAACAAATGATTTAGCTTCAGATACTTGCGATATAAATGATATAACTTCAAATGCAGGCGAAACAAACGAGTTAGCTTCTAATCCATGCGAAACTCATGATTTAGCTTCAATTCAATTCGAACTAGATGTCTTAGCTTCAAATCCATGTGAAACAAATGATTTAGCTTCAGATACTTGCGGTATAAGCGATATAGCATCAAATGCAGACGAATCAAACGAGTTAGATTCAAGTCCATGCGAAATACATGATTTAGCTGCAAATCAAAGCGATGTAGAAGGTTTAGCTTCAAATCCATGCGAAACAAATGATTTACCTTCAGATACTTGCGATATAAGTGATATAGTTTCAAATGCAGACGAAACAAACTAATTAGCTTCAAATCCATGCAAAACACATAATTAAGCTTCAAATCAGTCCTATGTAGAAGGTTTAGCTTCAAATTCATGCGACACAAATGATTTAGCTTCAGATACTTGCGATATAAGTGACATAGCTTCAAATGCAGGGGAAACAAACGAGATAGCTTCAAAAACTTGGGATATAAGTGATATAGCTTCAAATGCAGACGAAACAACCGAGATAGCTTCAAATTTATGCGAAACACATGATTTAGCATCAAATCAATGCGATGTAGAAGGATTAGCTTCAAAACCATGCGAAGCAAATGATTGAGCTTCAAAAACTTGGGATATAGGGGCTATAGCTTCAACTGCAGACGAATCAAACGAGTTAGCTTCAAGTCCATGCGAAACACATGATTTAGCTGCAAATCAAAGCGATGTAGAAGGTTTAGCTTCAAATCCATGCGAAAAAAATGATTTAGCATCAGATACTTGCGATATAAGTGATATAGTTTCAAATGCAGACGAAACAAACGAGTTAGCTTCAAATCCATGCGAAACACATGAATTAGCTTCAAATCAATGCGATGTAGAAAGTTGAGCTTCAAATCCATGCGAAAAAAATGATTTAGCTTCAGATACTTGCGATATAAGTGATATAGTTTCAAGTGCAGACGAAACAAACTAATTAGCTTCAAATCCATGCGAAACACATGATTAAGCTTCAAATCAGTGCAATGTAGAAGGTTTAGCTTCAAATCCATGCGAAAAAAATGATTTAGCTTCAGATACTTGCGATATAAGTGATATAGTTTCAAATGCAGACGAAACAAACGAGTTAGCTTCAAATCCATGCGAAACACATGATTTAGCTGCAAATCAATGCGATGTTCAAGGTTTAGCTGCAAATTCATGCGAAACAAATGATTTAGCTTCAGATACTTGCGATATAAGTGATATAGCCTGGAATGCAGGAGAAACAAACGAGTTAGCTTCCAATCCATGCGAAACACATGAATTAGCTACAAATCAATGCGATGTAGATGGTTTAGCTTCAAATCCATGCGAAAACAATGATTTAGCATCAGATACTTGCGATATAAGTGATAAAGTTTCAAATGCAGACGAAACAAACGAGTTAGCTTCAAGTCCATGCGAAATACATGATTTAGCTGCAAATGAAAGCGATGTAGAAGGTTTAGCTTCAAATCCGTGCGAAACAAATAATTTACCTTCAGATACTTGCGATATAAGTGATATAGCTTCAAATGCAGACGAAACAACCGAGATAGCTTCAAATTCATGCGAAACACATGATTTAGCATCAAATCAATGCGATGTAGAAGGATTAGCTTCAAAACCATGCGAAGCAAATGATTGAGCTTCAAACACTTGGGATATAGGGGCTATAGCTTCAACTGCAGACGAATCAAACGAGTTAGCTTCAAGTCCATGCGAAACACATGATTTAGCTGCAAATCAAAGCGATGTAGAAGGTTTTGCTTCAAATCCATGCGAAAAAAATGATTTAGCATCAGATACTTGCGATATAAGTGATATAGTTTCAAATGCAGACGAAACAAACGAGTTAGCTTCAAATCCATGCGAATCACATGATTTAGCTTCAGATAATTGAGATATTAGTAATATAGCTTCAAATGCAGGGAAAACAAACGAGTTAGCTTCAAATCCATGCGGAACACATGATTTAGCTGCAAATCAATGCGATGTTGAAGGTTTAGCTGCAAATTCATGCGGAACAAATGATTTAGCTTCAGATACTTACGATATGAATGATATAACTTCAAATGCAGGCGAAACAAACGAGTTAGCTTCTAATCCATGCGAAACTCATGATTTAGCTTCAAATCAATGCGAACTAGATGTCTTAGCTTCAAATCCATGCGAAACAAATGATTTAGCTTCAGATACTTGCGATATAAGCGATATAGCATCAAATGGAGACGAATCAAACGAGTTAGCTTCAAGTCCATGCGAAATACATGATTTAGCTGCAAATCAAAGCGATGTAGAAGGTTTAGCTTCAAATCCATGCGAAACATATGATTTACCTTCAGATACTTGCGATATAAGTGACATAGCTTC
>NW_027477746.1:0-58098 GCF_051020955.1 Megalopta genalis | reverse complement strand
ACGAAGAACAAACAACGAAGAACAAACAACGAAGAACAAACAACGAAGAACAAACAACGAAGAACAAACAACGAAGAACAAACAACGAAGAACAAACAACGAAGAACAAACAACGAAGAACAAACAACGAAGAACAAACAACGAAGAACAAACAACGAAGAACAAACAACAAACAACAAACAAGAAGAACAAACAACAAACAACGAAGAACAAACAACAAACAACAAAAAACGAAGAACAAACAACAAACAACAAACAACGGAGAACAAACAACAAACAACGAAGAACAAACAACAAACAACGAAGAACAAACAACAAACAACGAAGAACAAACAACAAACAACGAAGAACAAACAACAAACAACGAAGAACAAACAACAAACAACGAAGAACAAACAACAAACAACGAAGAACAAACAACAAACAACGAAGAACAAACAACAAACAACGAAGAACAAACAACAAACAACGAAGAACAAACAACAAACAACGAAGAACAAACAACAAACAACAAACAACGAAGAACAAACAACAAACAACGAAGAACAAACAACAAACAACGAAGAACAAACAACAAACAACGAAGAACAAACAACAAACAACGAAGAACAAACAACAAACAACGAAGAACAAACAACAAACAACGAAGAACAAACTACAAACAACGAAGAACAAACAAGAAACAACAAACAACGAAGAACAAACAACGAAGAACGAAGAACAAACAACGAAGAACAAACAACGAAGAACAAACAACGAAGAACAAACAACGAAGAACAAACAACGAAGAACAAACAACGAAGAACAAACAACGAAGAACAAACAACGAAGAACAAACAACGAAGAACAAACAACGAAGAACAAACAACAAACAACAAACAACGAAGAACAAACAACAAACAACGAAGAACAAACAACAAACAACAAAAAACGAAGAACAAACAACAAAAAACGAAGAACAAACAACAAACAACAAACAACGAAGAACAAACGACAAACAACGAAGAACAAACAACAAACAACGAAGAACAAACAACAAACAACGAAGAACAAACAACAAACAACGAAGAACAAACAACAAACAACGAAGAACAAACAACAAACAACGAAGAACAAACAACAAACAACGAAGAACAAACAACAAACAACGAAGAAAAAACAACAAACAACGAAGTACAAACAACAAACAACGAAGAACAAACAACAAACAACGAAGAACAAACAACAAACAACGAAGAACGAACAACAAACAACGAAGAACAAACAACGAAGAACAAACAACAAACAACGAAGAACAAACAACAAACAACGAAGAACAAACAACAAACAACGAAGAACAAACAACAAACAACGAAGAACAAACAACAAACAACGAAGAACAAACAACAAACAACGAAGAACAAACAACAAACAACGAAGAACAAACAACAAACAACGAAGAACAAACAACAAACAACAAACAACAAACAACGAACAACAAACAACCAACAACGAACAACAAACAACAAACAACGAAGAACAAACAACAAACAACGAAGAACAAACAACAAACAACGAAGAACAAACAACAAACAACGAAGAACAAACAACAAACAACGAAGAACAAACAACAAACAACGAAGAACAAACAACAAACAACGAAGAACAAACAACAAACAACGAAGAACAAACAACAAACAACGAAGAACAAACAACAAACAACGAAGAACAAACAACAAACAACGAAGAACAAACAACAAACAACGAAGAACAAACAACAAACAACGAAGAACAAACAACAAACAACGAAGAACAAACAACAAACAACGAAGAACAAACAACAAACAACGAAGAACAAACAACAAACAACGAAGAACAAACAACAAACAACGAAGAACAAACAACAAACAACGAAGAACAAACAACAAACAACGAAGAACAAACAACAAACAACGAAGAACAAACAACAAACAACGAAGAACAAACAACAAACAACGAAGAACAAACAACAAACAACGAAGAACAAACAACAAACAACGAAGAACAAACAACAAACAACGAAGAACAAACAACAAACAACGAAGAACAAACAACAAACAACGAAGAACAAACAACAAACAACGAAGAACAAACAACAAACAACGAAGAACAAACAACAAACAACGAAGAACAAACAACAAACAACGAAGAACAAACAACAAACAACGAAGAACAAACAACAAACAACGAAGAACAAACAACAAACAACGAAGAACAAACAACAAACAACGAAGAACAAACAACAAACAACGAAGAACAAACAACAAACAACGAAGAACAAACAACAAACAACGAAGAACAAACAACAAACAACGAAGAACAAACAACAAACAACGAAGAACAAACAACAAACAACGAAGAACAAACAACAAACAACAAACAACGAAGAACAAACAACAAACAACGAAGAACAAACAACAAACAACGAAGAACAAACAACAAACAACGAAGAACAAACAACAAACAACGAAGAACAAACAACAAACAACGAAGAACAAACAACAAACAACGAAGAACAAACAACAAACAACGAAGAACAAACAACAAACAACGAAGAACAAACAACAAACAACGAAGAACAAACAACAAACAACGAAGAACAAACAACAAACAACGAAGAACAAATAACAAACATCGAAGAACAAACAACAAACAACGAAGAACAAACAACAAACAACGAAGAACAAACAACAAACAACGAAGAACAAACAACAAACAACGAAGAACAAACAACAAACAACGAAGAACAAACAACAAACAACGAAGAACAAACAACAAACAACGAAGAACAAACAACAAACAACGAAGAACAAACAACAAACAACGAAGAACAAACAACAAACAACAAACAACGAAGAACAAACAACAAACAACAAACAACGAAGAACAAACAACAAACAACGAAGAACAAACAACAAACAACGAAGAACAAACAACAAACAACGAAGAACAAACAACAAACAACGAAGAACAAACAACAAACAACGAAGAACAAACTACAAACAACGAAGAACAAACAAGAAACAACAAACAACGAAGAACAAACAACGAAGAACGAAGAACAAACAACGAAGAACAAACAACGAAGAACAAACAACGAAGAACAAACAACGAAGAACAAACAACGAAGAACAAACAACGAAGAACAAACAACGAAGAACAAACAACGAAGAACAAACAACGAAGAACAAACAACAAACAACAAACAAGAAGAACAAACAACAAACAACGAAGAACAAACAACAAACAACGAAGAACAAACAACAAACAACAAAAAACGAAGAACAAACAACAAACAACAAACAACGGAGAACAAACAACAAACAACGAAGAACAAACAACAAACAACGAAGAACAAACAACAAACAACGAAGAACAAACAACAAACAACGAAGAACAAACAACAAACAACGAAGAACAAACAACAAACAACGAAGAACAAACAACAAACAACGAAGAACAAACAACAAACAACGAAGAACAAACAACAAACAACGAAGAACAAACAACAAACAACGAAGAACAAACAACAAACAACGAAGAACAAACAACAAACAACGAAGAACAAACAACAAACAACAAACAACGAAGAACAAACAACAAACAACGAAGAACAAACAACAAACAACGAAGAACAAACAACAAACAACGAAGAACAAACAACAAACAACGAAGAACAAACAACAAACAACGAAGAACAAACAACAAACAACGAAGAACAAACAACAAACAACGAAGAACAAACAACAAACATCGAAGAACAAACAACAAACAACGAAGAACAAACAACAAACAACGAAGAACAAACAACAAACAACGAAGAACAAACAACAAACAACGAAGAACAAACAACAAACAACGAAGAACAAACAACAAACAACGAAGAACAAACAACAAACAACGAAGAAAAAACAACAAACAACGAAGTACAAACAACAAACAACGAAGAACAAACAACAAACAACGAAGAACAAACAACAAACGACGAAGAACAAACAACGAACAACGAAGAACAAACAACAAACAACGAAGAACAAACAACAAACAACGAAGAACAAACAACAAACAACGAAGAACAAACAACAAACAACGAAGAACAAACAACAAACAACGAAGAACAAACAACAAACAACGAAGAACAAACAACAAACAACGAAGAACAAACAACAAACAACAAACAACAAACAACAAAGAACAAACAACAAACAACGAAGAACAAACAACAAACAACAAATAACGAAGAACAAACAACAAAGAACGAAGAACAAACAACAAACAACGAAGAACAAACAACAAACAACGAAGAACAAACAACAAACAACAAACAACGAAGAACAAACAACAAACAACAAACAACGAAGAACAAACAACAAACAACGAAGAACAAACAACGAAGAACAAACAACAAACAACGAAGAACAAACAACAAACAACGAAGAACAAACAACAAACAACGAAGAACAAACAACAAACAACGAAGAACAAACAACAAACAACGAAGAACAAACAACAAACAACGAAGAACAAACAACAAACAACGAAGAACAAACAACAAACAACGAAGAACAAACAACAAACAACGAAGAACAAACAACAAACAACGAAGAACAAACAACAAACAACAAACAACGAAGAACAAACAACAAACAACGAAGAACAAACAACAAACAACGAAGAACAAACAACAAACAACGAAGAACAAACAACAAACAACGAAGAACAAACAACAAACAACGAAGAACAAACAACAAACAACGAAGAACAAACAACAAACAACGAAGAACAAACAACAAACAACGAAGAACAAACAACAAACAACGAAGAACAAACAACAAACAACGAAGAACAAACAACAAGCAACGAAGAACAAACAACAAGCAACGAAGAACAAACAACAAGCAACGAAGAACAAACAACAAGCAACGAAGAACAAACAACAAGCAACGAAGAACAAACAACAAGCAACGAAGAACAAACAACAAGCAACGAAGAACAAACAACAAGCAACGAAGAACAAACAACAAGCAACGAAGAACAAACAACAAGCAACGAAGAACAAACAACAAACAACGAAGAACAAACAACAAACAACGAAGAACAAACAACAAACAACGAAGAACAAACAACAAACAACGATGAACAAACAACGATGAACAAACAACAAGCAACAAGCAACAAGCAACAAGCAACAAGCAACAAGCAACAAGCAACAAGCAACAAGCAACAAACAACAAACAACGAAGAACAAACAACAAACAACGAAGAACAAACAACAAACAACGAAGAACAAACAACAAACAACGAAGAACAAACAACAAACAACGAAGAACAAACAACAAACAACGAAGAACAAACAACAAACAACGAAGAACAAACAACAAACAACGAACAACAAACAACAAACAACGAAGAACAAACAACAAACAACGAAGAACAAACAACAAACAACGAAGAACAAACAACAAACAACGAAGAACAAACAACAAACAACGAAGAACAAACAACAAACAACGAAGAACAAACAACAAACAACGAAGAACAAACAACAAACAACGAAGAACAAACAACAAACAACGAAGAACAAACAACAAACAACGAAGAACAAACAACAAACAACGAAGAACAAACAACAAACAACGAAGAACAAACAACAAACATCGAAGAACAAACAACAAACAACGAAGAACAAACAACAAACAACGAAGAACAAACAACAAACAACGAAGAACAAACAACAAACAACGAAGAACAAACAACAAACAACGAAGAACAAACAACAAACAACGAAGAACAAACAACAAACAACGAAGAACAAACAACAAACAACGAAGAAAAAACAACAAACAACGAAGTACAAACAACAAACAACGAAGAACAAACAACAAACAACGAAGAACAAACAACAAACGACGAAGAACAAACAACGAACAACGAAGAACAAACAACGAACAACGAAGAACAAACAACAAACAACGAAGAACAAACAACAAACAACGAAGAACAAACAACAAACAACGAAGAACAAACAACAAACAACGAAGAACAAACAACAAACAACGAAGAACAAACAACAAACAACGAAGAACAAACAACAAACAACAAACAACAAACAACAAAGAACAAACAACAAACAACGAAGAACAAACAACAAACAACAAATAACGAAGAACAAACAACAAAGAACGAAGAACAAACAACAAACAACGAAGAACAAACAACAAACAACGAAGAACAAACAACAAACAACAAACAACGAAGAACAAACAACAAACAACAAACAACGAAGAACAAACAACAAACAACGAAGAACAAACAACGAAGAACAAACAACAAACAACAAACAACAAACAACGAAGAACAAACAACAAACAACGAAGAACAAACAACAAACAACGAAGAACAAACAACAAACAACGAAGAACAAACAACAAACAACGAAGAACAAACAACAAACAACGAAGAACAAACAACAAACAACGAAGAACAAACAACAAACAACGAAGAACAAACAACAAACAACGAAGAACAAACAACAAACAACGAAGAACAAACAACAAACAACGAAGAACAAACAACAAACAACGAAGAACAAACAACAAACAACGAAGAACAAACAACAAACAACGAAGAACAAACAACAAACAACAAACAACGAAGAACAAACAACAAACAACGAAGAACAAACAACAAACAACGAAGAACAAACAACAAACAACGAAGAACAAACAACAAACAACGAAGAACAAACAACAAACAACGAAGAACAAACAACAAACAACGAAGAACAAACAACAAACAACGAAGAACAAACAACAAACAACGAAGAACAAACAACAAACAACGAAGAACAAACAACAAACAACGAAGAACAAACAACAAACAACGAAGAACAAATAACAAACATCGAAGAACAAACAACAAACAACGAAGAACAAACAACAAACAACGAAGAACAAACAACAAACAACGAAGAACAAACAACAAACAACGAAGAACAAACAACAAACAACGAAGAACAAACAACAAACAACGAAGAACAAACAACAAACAACGAAGAACAAACAACAAACAACGAAGAACAAACAACAAACAACGAAGAACAAACAACAAACAACGAAGAACAAACAACAAACAACAAACAACGAAGAACAAACAACAAACAACAAACAACGAAGAACAAACAACAAACAACGAAGAACAAACAACAAACAACGAAGAACAAACAACAAACAACGAAGAACAAACAACAAACAACGAAGAACAAACAACAAACAACGAAGAACAAACTACAAACAACGAAGAACAAACAAGAAACAACAAACAACGAAGAACAAACAACGAAGAACGAAGAACAAACAACGAAGAACAAACAACGAAGAACAAACAACGAAGAACAAACAACGAAGAACAAACAACGAAGAACAAACAACGAAGAACAAACAACGAAGAACAAACAACGAAGAACAAACAACGAAGAACAAACAACGAAGAACAAACAACGAAGAACAAACAACAAACAACAAACAAGAAGAACAAACAACAAACAACGAAGAACAAACAACAAACAACGAAGAACAAACAACAAACAACAAAAAACGAAGAACAAACAACAAACAACAAACAACGGAGAACAAACAACAAACAACGAAGAACAAACAACAAACAACGAAGAACAAACAACAAACAACGAAGAACAAACAACAAACAACGAAGAACAAACAACAAACAACGAAGAACAAACAACAAACAACGAAGAACAAACAACAAACAACGAAGAACAAACAACAAACAACGAAGAACAAACAACAAACAACGAAGAACAAACAACAAACAACGAAGAACAAACAACAAACAACGAAGAACAAACAACAAACAACGAAGAACAAACAACAAACAACAAACAACGAAGAACAAACAACAAACAACGAAGAACAAACAACAAACAACGAAGAACAAACAACAAACAACGAAGAACAAACAACAAACAACGAAGAACAAACAACAAACAACGAAGAACAAACAACAAACAACGAAGAACAAACTACAAACAACGAAGAACAAACAAGAAACAACAAACAACGAAGAACAAACAACGAAGAACGAAGAACAAACAACGAAGAACAAACAACGAAGAACAAACAACGAAGAACAAACAACGAAGAACAAACAACGAAGAACAAACAACGAAGAACAAACAACGAAGAACAAACAACGAAGAACAAACAACGAAGAACAAACAACGAAGAACAAACAACGAAGAACAAACAACGAAGAACAAACAACAAACAACAAACAACAAACAACGAAGAACAAACAACAAACAACGAAGAACAAACAACAAACAACAAAAAACGAAGAACAAACAACAAACAACAAACAACGGAGAACAAACAACAAACAACGAAGAACAAACAACAAACAACAAACAACAAACAACAAACAACAAACAACAAACAACAAACAACAAACAACAAACAACAAACAACAAACAACAAACAACAAACAACAAACAACAAACAACAAACAACAAACAACAAACAACAAACAACAAACAACAAACAACAAACAACAAACAACAAACAACAAACAACAAACAACAAACAACAAACAACAAACAACAAACAACAAACAACAAACAACAAACAACAAACAACAAACAACAAACAACAAACAACAAACAACAAACAACAAACAACAAACAACGAAGAACAAACAACAAACAACGAAGAACAAACAACAAACAACAAACAACGAAGAACAAACAACAAACAACGAAGAACAAACAACAAACAACGAAGAACAAACAACAAACAACGAAGAACAAACAACAAACAACGAAGAACAAACAACAAACAACGAAGAACAAACAACAAACAACGAAGAACAAACTACAAACAACGAAGAACAAACAAGAAACAACAAACAACGAAGAACAAACAACGAAGAACGAAGAACAAACAACGAAGAACAAACAACGAAGAACAAACAACGAAGAACAAACAACGAAGAACAAACAACGAAGAACAAACAACGAAGAACAAACAACGAAGAACAAACAACGAAGAACAAACAACGAAGAACAAACAACGAAGAACAAACAACGAAGAACAAACAACGAAGAACAAACAACAAACAACAAACAACAAACAACGAAGAACAAACAACAAACAACGAAGAACAAACAACAAACAACAAAAAACGAAGAACAAACAACAAACAACGGAGAACAAACAACAAACAACGAAGAACAAACAACAAACAACAAACAACAAACAACAAACAACAAACAACAAACAACAAACAACAAACAACAAACAACAAACAACAAACAACAAACAACAAACAACAAACAACAAACAACAAACAACAAACAACAAACAACAAACAACAAACAACAAACAACAAACAACAAACAACAAACAACAAACAACAAACAACAAACAACAAACAACAAACAACAAACAACAAACAACAAACAACAAACAACAAACAACAAACAACAAACAACAAACAACAAACAACAAACAACAAACAACAAACAACAAACAACAAACAACAAACAACAAACAACAAACAACAAACAACAAACAACAAACAACAAACAACAAACAACAAACAACAAACAACAAACAACAAACAACAAACAACAAACAACAAACAACAAACAACAAACAACAAACAACAAACAACAAACAACAAACAACAAACAACAAACAACAAACAACAAACAACAAACAACAAACAACAAACAACAAACAACAAACAACAAACAACAAACAACAAACAACAAACAACAAACAACAAACAACAAACAACAAACAACAAACAACAAACAACAAACAACAAACAACAAACAACAAACAACAAACAACAAACAACAAACAACAAACAACAAACAACAAACAACAAACAACAAACAACAAACAACAAACAACAAACAACAAACAACAAACAACAAACAACAAACAACAAACAACAAACAACAAACAACAAACAACAAACAACAAACAACAAACAACAAACAACAAACAACAAACAACAAACAACAAACAACAAACAACAAACAACAAACAACAAACAACAAACAACAAACAACAAACAACAAACAACAAACAACAAACAACAAACAACAAACAACAAACAACAAACAACAAACAACAAACAACAAACAACAAACAACAAACAACAAACAACAAACAACAAACAACAAACAACAAACAACAAACAACAAACAACAAACAACAAACAACAAACAACAAACAACAAACAACAAACAACAAACAACAAACAACAAACAACAAACAACAAACAACAAACAACAAACAACAAACAACAAACAACAAACAACAAACAACAAACAACAAACAACAAACAACAAACAACAAACAACAAACAACAAACAACAAACAACAAACAACAAACAACAAACAACAAACAACAAACAACAAACAACAAACAACAAACAACAAACAACAAACAACAAACAACAAACAACAAACAACAAACAACAAACAACAAACAACAAACAACAAACAACAAACAACAAACAACAAACAACAAACAACAAACAACAAACAACAAACAACAAACAACAAACAACAAACAACAAACAACAAACAACAAACAACAAACAACAAACAACAAACAACAAACAACAAACAACAAACAACAAACAACAAACAACAAACAACAAACAACAAACAACAAACAACAAACAACAAACAACAAACAACAAACAACAAACAACAAACAACAAACAACAAACAACAAACAACAAACAACAAACAACAAACAACAAACAACAAACAACAAACAACAAACAACAAACAACAAACAACAAACAACAAACAACAAACAACAAACAACAAACAACAAACAACAAACAACAAACAACAAACAACAAACAACAAACAACAAACAACAAACAACAAACAACAAACAACAAACAACAAACAACAAACAACAAACAACAAACAACAAACAACAAACAACAAACAACAAACAACAAACAACAAACAACAAACAACAAACAACAAACAACAAACAACAAACAACAAACAACAAACAACAAACAACAAACAACAAACAACAAACAACAAACAACAAACAACAAACAACAAACAACAAACAACGAACAACAAACAACAAACAACAAACAACAAACAACAAACAACGAACAACAAACAACAAACAACAAACAACAAACAACAAACAACAAACAACAAACAACAAACAACGAACAACAAACAACAAACAACAAACAACAAACAACAAACAACAAACAACAAACAACAAACAACAAACAACAAACAACAAACAACAAACAACAAACAACAAACAACAAACAACAAACAACAAACAACAAACAACAAACAACAAACAACAAACAACAAACAACAAACAACAAACAACAAACAACAAACAACAAACAACAAACAACAAACAACAAACAACAAACAACAAACAACAAACAACAAACAACAAACAACAAACAACAAACAACAAACAACAAACAACAAACAACAAACAACAAACAACAAACAACAAACAACAAACAACAAACAACAAACAACAAACAACAAACAACAAACAACAAACAACAAACAACAAACAACAAACAACAAACAACAAACAACAAACAACAAACAACAAACAACAAACAACAAACAACAAACAACAAACAACAAACAACAAACAACAAACAACAAACAACAAACAACAAACAACAAACAACAAACAACAAACAACAAACAACAAACAACAAACAACAAACAACAAACAACAAACAACAAACAACAAACAACAAACAACAAACAACAAACAACAAACAACAAACAACAAACAACGAAGAACAAACAACAAACAACGAAGAACAAACAACAAACAACGAAGAACAAACAACAAACAACGAAGAACAAACAACAAACAACGAAGAACAAACAACAAACAACGAAGAACAAACAACAAACAACGAAGAACAAACAACAAACAACGAAGAACAAACAACAAACAACGAAGAACAAACAACAAACAACGAAGAACAAACAACAAACAACGAAGAACAAACAACAAACAACGAAGGACAAACAACAAACAACGAAGAACAAACAACAAACAACGAAGAACAAACAACAAACAACGAAGAACAAACAACAAACAACGAAGAACAAACAACAAACAACGAAGAACAAACAACAAACAACAAACAACGAAGAACAAACAACAAACAACGAAGAACAAACAACAAACAACGAAGAACAAACAACAAACAACGAAGAACAAACAACAAACAACGAAGAACAAACAACAAACAACGAAGAACAAACAACGAACAACGAAGAACAAACAACGAACAACGAAGAACAAACAACAAACAACGAAGAACAAACAACAAACAACGAAGAACAAACAACAAACAACGAAGAACAAACAACAAACAACGAAGAACAAACAACAAACAACGAAGAACAAACAACAAACAACGAAGAACAAACAACAAACAACAAACAACAAACAACAAAGAACAAACAACAAACAACGAAGAACAAACAACAAACAACAAATAACGAAGAACAAACAACAAAGAACGAAGAACAAACAACGAAGAACAAACAACAAACAACAAACAACGAAGAACAAACAACAAACAACAAACAACGAAGAACAAACAACAAACAACGAAGAACAAACAACAAACAACGAAGAACAAACAACAAACAACAAACAACGAAGAACAAACAACAAACAACAAACAACGAAGAACAAACAACAAACAACGAAGAACAAACAACAAACAACGAAGAACAAACAACAAACAACGAAGAACAAACAACAAACAACGAAGAACAAACAACAAACAACGAAGAACAAACAACAAACAACAAACAACAAACAACAAACAACAAACAACAAACAACAAACAACAAACAACAAACAACAAACAACAAACAACAAACAACAAACAACAAACAACAAACAACAAACAACGAACAACAAACAACAAACAACGAACAACAAACAACGAAGAACAAACAACAAACAACGAAGAACAAACAACAAACAACGAAGAACAAACAACAAACAACGAAGAACAAACAACAAACATCGAAGAACAAACAACAAACATCGAAGAACGAACAACAAACAACGAAGAACAAACAACAAACAACAAACAACAAACAACAAACAACAAACAACAAACAACAAACAACAAACAACAAACAACAAACAACAAACAACAAACAACAAACAACAAACAACAAACAACAAACAACAAACAACAAACAACAAACAACAAACAACAAACAACAAACAACAAACAACAAACAACAAACAACAAACAACAAACAACAAACAACAAACAACAAACAACAAACAACAAACAACAAACAACAAACAACAAACAACAAACAACAAACAACAAACAACAAACAACAAACAACAAACAACAAACAACAAACAACAAACAACAAACAACAAACAACAAACAACAAACAACAAACAACAAACAACAAACAACAAACAACAAACAACAAACAACAAACAACAAACAACAAACAACAAACAACAAACAACGAACAACAAACAACAAACAACGAACAACAAACAACAAACAACGAACAACAAACAACGAAGAACAAACAACAAACAACGAAGAACAAACAACAAACAACGAAGAACAAACAACAAACATCGAAGAACAAACAACAAACATCGAAGAACAAACAACAAACATCGAAGAACGAACAACAAACAACGAAGAACGAACAACAAACAACAAACAACAAACAACAAACAACAAACAACAAACAACAAACAACAAACAACAAACAACAAACAACAAACAACAAACAACAAACAACAAACAACAAACAACAAACAACAAACAACAAACAACAAACAACAAACAACAAACAACAAACAACAAACAACAAACAACAAACAACAAACAACAAACAACAAACAACAAACAACAAACAACAAACAACAAACAACAAACAACAAACAACAAACAACAAACAACAAACAACAAACAACAAACAACAAACAACAAACAACAAACAACAAACAACAAACAACAAACAACAAACAACAAACAACAAACAACAAACAACAAACAACAAACAACAAACAACAAACAACAAACAACAAACAACAAACAACAAACAACAAACAACAAACAACAAACAACAAACAACAAACAACAAACAACAAACAACAAACAACAAACAACAAACAACAAACAACAAACAACAAACAACAAACAACAAACAACAAACAACAAACAACAAACAACAAACAACAAACAACAAACAACAAACAACAAACAACAAACAACAAACAACAAACAACAAACAACAAACAACAAACAACAAACAACAAACAACAAACAACAAACAACAAACAACAAACAACAAACAACAAACAACAAACAACAAACAACAAACAACAAACAACGAACAACAAACAACAAACAACAAACAACAAACAACAAACAACAAACAACAAACAACAAACAACAAACAACAAACAACAAACAACAAACAACAAACAACGAACAACAAACAACAAACAACAAACAACAAACAACAAACAACAAACAACAAACAACAAACAACAAACAACAAACAACAAACAACAAACAACAAACAACAAACAACAAACAACAAACAACAAACAACAAACAACAAACAACAAACAACAAACAACAAACAACAAACAACAAACAACAAACAACAAACAACAAACAACAAACAACAAACAACAAACAACAAACAACAAACAACAAACAACAAACAACAAACAACAAACAACAAACAACAAACAACAAACAACAAACAACAAACAACAAACAACAAACAACAAACAACAAACAACGAAGAACAAACAACAAACAACGAAGAACAAACAACAAACAACGAAGAACAAACAACAAACAACGAAGAACAAACAACAAACAACGAAGAACAAACAACAAACAACGAAGAACAAACAACAAACAACGAAGAACAAACAACAAACAACGAAGAACAAACAACAAACAACGAAGAACAAACAACAAACAACGAAGAACAAACAACAAACAACGAAGGACAAACAACAAACAACGAAGAACAAACAACAAACAACGAAGAACAAACAACAAACAACGAAGAACAAACAACAAACAACGAAGAACAAACAACAAACAACGAAGAACAAACAACAAACAACGAAGAACAAACAACAAACAACGAAGAACAAACAACAAACAACGAAGAACAAACAACAAACAACGAAGAACAAACAACAAACAACGAAGAACAAACAACAAACAACGAAGAACAAACAACAAACAACGAAGAACAAACAACGAACAACGAAGAACAAACAACGAACAACGAAGAACAAACAACGAACAACGAAGAACAAACAACAAACAACGAAGAACAAACAACAAACAACGAAGAACAAACAACAAACAACGAAGAACAAACAACAAACAACGAAGAACAAACAACAAACAACGAAGAACAAACAACAAACAACAAACAACAAACAACAAAGAACAAACAACAAACAACGAAGAACAAACAACAAACAACAAATAACGAAGAACAAACAACAAAGAACGAAGAACAAACAACGAAGAACAAACAACAAACAACGAAGAACAAACAACAAACAACAAACAACGAAGAACAAACAACAAACAACGAAGAACAAACAACAAACAACGAAGAACAAACAACAAACAACAAACAACGAAGAACAAACAACAAACAACAAACAACGAAGAACAAACAACAAACAACGAAGAACAAACAACAAACAACGAAGAACAAACAACAAACAACGAAGAACAAACAACAAACAACGAAGAACAAACAACAAACAACGAAGAACAAACAACAAACAACGAAGAACAAACAACAAACAACGAAGAACAAACAACAAACAACGAAGAACAAACAACAAACAACGAAGAACAAACAACAAACAACGAAGAACAAACAACAAACAACGAAGAACAAACAACAAACAACGAAGAGCAAACAACAAACAACGAAGAACAAACAACAAACAACGAAGAACAAACAACAAACAACGAAGAACAAACAACAAACAACGAAGAACAAACAACAAACAACGAAGAACAAACAACAAACAACGAAGAACAAACAACAAACATCGAAGAACAAACAACAAACAACGAAGAACAAACAACAAACAACGAAGAACAAACAACAAACAACGAAGAACAAACAACAAACAACGAAGAACAAACAACAAACAACGAAGAACAAACAACAAACAACGAAGAACAAACAACAAACAACGAAGAACAAACAACAAACAACGAAGAACAAACAACAAACAACGAAGAACAAACAACAAACAACGAAGAACAAACAACAAACAACGAAGAACAAACAACAAACAACGAAGAACAAACAACAAACAACGAAGAACAAACAACAAACAGCGAAGAACAAACAACAAACAACGAAGAACAAACAACAAACATCGAAGAACGAACAACAAACAACGAAGAACCAACAACAAACAACGAAGAACAAACAACAAACAACGAAGAACAAACAACAAACAACGAAGAACAAACAACAAACAACGAAGAACAAACAACAAACAACGAAGAACAAACAACAAACAACGAAGAACAAACAACAAACAACGAAGAACAAACAACAAACAACAAACGACGAAGAACAAACAACAAACAACAAACAACGAAGAACAAATAACAAACAACGAAGAACAAACAACGAAGAACAAACAACAAACAACAAACAACGAAGAACAAACAACGAAGAACAAACAACAAACAACAAACAACGAAGAACAAACAACAAACAACGAAGAACAAACAACAAACAACGAAGAACAAACAACAAACAACGAAGAACAAACAACAAACAACAAACGACGAAGAACAAACAACAAACAACAAACAACGAAGAACAAACAACAAACAACGAAGAACAAACAACGAAGAACAAAAAACAAACAACAAACAACGAAGAACAAACAACAAACAACAAACAACAAACAACAAACAACGAAGAACAAACAACAAACAACAAACAACGAAGAACAAACAACAAACAACAAACAACGAAGAACAAACAACAAACAACGAAGAACAAACAACAAACAACGAAGAACAAACAACAAACAACGAAGAACAAACAACGAAGAACAAACAACGAAGAACAAACAACGAAGAACAAACAACAAACAACAAACAACGAAGAACAAACAACAAACAACAAACAACAAACAACAAACAACAAACAACAAACAACGAAGAACAAACAACAAACAACAAACAACGAAGAACAAACAACAAACAACAAACAACGAAGAACAAACAACAAACAACGAAGAACAAACAACAAACAACGAAGAACAAACAACAAACAACGAAGAACAAACAACGAAGAACAAACAACGAAGAACAAACAACGAAGAACAAACAACGAAGAACAAACAACGAAGAACAAACAACAAACAACAAACAACGATGAACAAACAACAAACAACAAACAACGAAGAACAAACAACGAAGAACAAACAACAAACAAGAAACAACGAAGAACAAACAACAAACAACGAAGAACAAACAACAAACAACGAAGAACAAACAACAAACAACGAAGAACAAACAACAAACAACAAAAAACGAAGAACAAACAACAAACAACAAACAACGGAGAACAAACAACAAACAACGAAGAACAAACAACAAACAACGAAGAACAAACAACAAACAACGAAGAACAAACAACAAACAACGAAGAACAAACAACAAACAACGAAGAACAAACAACAAACAACGAAGAACAAACAACAAACAACGAAGAACAAACAACAAACAACGAAGAACAAACAACAAACAACGATGAACAAACAACAAACAACGAAGAACAAACAACAAACAACGAAGAACAAACAACAAACAACGAAGAACAAACAACAAACAACGAAGAACAAACAACAAACAACGAAGAACAAACAACAAACAACGAAGAACAAACAACAAACAACGAAGAACAACAACAAACAACGAAGAACAAACAACAAACAACGAAGAACAAACAACAAACAACGAAGAACAAACAACAAACAACGAAGAACAAACAACAAACAACGAAGAACAAACAACAAACAACGAAGAACAAACAACAAACAACGAAGAACAAACAACAAACAACGAAGAACAAACAACAAACAACGAAGAACAAACAACAAACAACGAAGAACAAACAACAAACAACGAAGAACAAACAACAAACAACGAAGAACAAACAACAAACAGCGAAGAACAAACAACAAACAACGAAGAACAAACAACAAACATCGAAGAACGAACAACAAACAACGAAGAACCAACAACAAACAACGAAGAACAAACAACAAACAACGAAGAACAAACAACAAACAACGAAGAACAAACAACAAACAACGAAGAACAAACAACAAACAACGAAGAACAAACAACAAACAACGAAGAACAAACAACAAACAACGAAGAACAAACAACAAACAACAAACGACGAAGAACAAACAACAAACAACAAACAACGAAGAACAAATAACAAACAACGAAGAACAAACAACGAAGAACAAACAACAAACAACAAACAACGAAGAACAAACAACGAAGAACAAACAACAAACAACAAACAACGAAGAACAAACAACAAACAACGAAGAACAAACAACAAACAACGAAGAACAAACAACAAACAACGAAGAACAAACAACAAACAACAAACGACGAAGAACAAACAACAAACAACAAACAACGAAGAACAAACAACAAACAACGAAGAACAAACAACGAAGAACAAAAAACAAACAACAAACAACGAAGAACAAACAACAAACAACAAACAACAAACAACAAACAACGAAGAACAAACAACAAACAACAAACAACGAAGAACAAACAACAAACAACAAACAACGAAGAACAAACAACAAACAACGAAGAACAAACAACAAACAACGAAGAACAAACAACAAACAACGAAGAACAAACAACGAAGAACAAACAACGAAGAACAAACAACGAAGAACAAACAACAAACAACAAACAACGAAGAACAAACAACAAACAACAAACAACAAACAACAAACAACAAACAACAAACAACGAAGAACAAACAACAAACAACAAACAACGAAGAACAAACAACAAACAACAAACAACGAAGAACAAACAACAAACAACGAAGAACAAACAACAAACAACGAAGAACAAACAACAAACAACGAAGAACAAACAACGAAGAACAAACAACGAAGAACAAACAACGAAGAACAAACAACGAAGAACAAACAACGAAGAACAAACAACAAACAACAAACAACGATGAACAAACAACAAACAACAAACAACGAAGAACAAACAACGAAGAACAAACAACAAACAAGAAACAACGAAGAACAAACAACAAACAACGAAGAACAAACAACAAACAACGAAGAACAAACAACAAACAACGAAGAACAAACAACAAACAACAAAAAACGAAGAACAAACAACAAACAACAAACAACGGAGAACAAACAACAAACAACGAAGAACAAACAACAAACAACGAAGAACAAACAACAAACAACGAAGAACAAACAACAAACAACGAAGAACAAACAACAAACAACGAAGAACAAACAACAAACAACGAAGAACAAACAACAAACAACGAAGAACAAACAACAAACAACGAAGAACAAACAACAAACAACGATGAACAAACAACAAACAACGAAGAACAAACAACAAACAACGAAGAACAAACAACAAACAACGAAGAACAAACAACAAACAACGAAGAACAAACAACAAACAACGAAGAACAAACAACAAACAACGAAGAACAAACAACAAACAACGAAGAACAAACAACAAACAACGAAGAACAAACAACAAACAACGAAGAACAAACAACGAAGAACCAACAACAAACAACGAAGAACAAACAACGAAGAACAAACAACGAAGAACAAACAACGAAGAACAAACAACGAAGAACAAACAACGAAGAACAAACAACGAAGAACAAACAACGAAGAACAAACAACGAAGAACAAACAACGAAGAACAAACAACGTAGAACAAACAACGAAGAACAAACAACGAAGAACAAACAACGAAGACCAAACAACGAAGAACAAACAACGAAGGACAAACAACGAAGAACAAACAAAGAAGAACAAACAACGAAGAACAAACAACGAAGAACAAACAACGAAGAACAAACACCGAAGAACAAACAACGAAGAACAAACAACGAAGAACGAAGTACAAACAACAAACAAGAAAGAACAAACAACAAACAACGAAGAACAAACAACAAACAACGAAGAACAAACAACAAACAACAAACAACGGAGAACAAACAACAAACAACGAAGAACAAACAACAAACAACGAAGAACAAACAACAAACAACGAAGAACAAACAACGAAGAACAAACAACAAACAACGAAGAACAAACAACAAACAACGAAGAACGAACAACAAACAACGATGAACGAACAACAAACAACGATGAACGAACAACAAACAACGATGAACGAACAACAAACAACGAAGAACAAACAACAAACAACGAAGAACAAACAACGAAGAACAAACAACAAACAACGAAGAACAAACAACGAACAACGAAGAACAAACAACGAACAACGAGCAACGAGCAACGAACAACGAGCAACGAGCAACGAACAACGAACAACGAACAACGAGCAACGAACAACGAACAACGAACAACGAGCAACGAACAACGAGCAACGAACAACGAGCAACGAGCAACGACCAACGAACAACGAACAACGAACAACGAACAACGAACAACGAACAACGAACAACGAACAACGAACAACGAACAACGAACAACGAACAGCGAACAGCGAACAGCGAACAGCGAACAGCGAACAACGAACAACGAACAACGAACAACGAACAACGAACAACGAACAACGAACAACGAACAACGAACAACGAACAACGAACAACGAACAACGAACAACGAACAACGAACAACGAACAACGAACAACGAACAACGAACAACGAACAACGAACAACGAACAACGAACAACGAACAACGAACAACGAACAACGAACAACGAACAACGAACAACGAACAACGAACAACGAACAACGAACAACGAACAACGAACAACGAACAACGAACAACGAACAACGAACAACGAACAACGAACAACGAACAACGAACAACGAACAACGAACAACGAACAACGAACAACGAACAACGAACAACGAACAACGAACAACGAACAACGAACAACGAACAACGAACAACGAACAACGAACAACGAACAACGAACAACGAACAACGAACAACGAACAACGAACAACGAACAACGAACAACGAACAACGAACAACGAACAACGAACAACGAACAGCGAACAACGAACAACGAACAACGAACAACGAACAACGAACAACGAACAACGAACAACGAACAACGAACAACGAACAACGAACAACGAACAACGAACAACGAACAACGAACAACGAACAACGAACAACGAACAACGAACAACGAACAACGAACAACGAACAACGAACAACGAACAACGAACAACGAACAACGAACAACGAACAACCAGCAACGAACAACGAACAACGAACAACGAACAACGAACAACGAACAACGAACAACGAACAACGAACAACCAGCAACGAACAACCAGCAACGAACAACCAGCAACGAACAACCAGCAACGAACAACCAGCAACGAACAACCAGCAACGAACAACCAGCAACGAACAACCAGCAACGAACAACCAGCAACGAACAACCAGCAACGAACAACAAGCAACGAAGAACAAACAACAAGCAACGAAGAACAAACAACAAGCAACGAAGAACAAACAACAAGCAACGAAGAACAAACAACAAGCAACGAAGAACAAACAACAAGCAACGAAGAACAAACAACAAGCAACGAAGAACAAACAACAAGCAACGAAGAACAAACAACAAGCAACGAAGAACAAACAACAAGCAACGAAGAACAAACAACAAACAACGAAGAACAAACAACAAACAACGAAGAACAAACAACAAACAACGATGAACAAACAACGATGAACAAACAACGATGAACAAACAACAAGCAACAAGCAACAAGCAACAAGCAACAAGCAACAAGCAACAAGCAACAAGCAACAAGCAACAAGCAACAAGCAACAAGCAACAAGCAACAAGCAACAAACAACAAACAACGAAGAACAAACAACAAACAACGAAGAACAAACAACAAACAACGAAGAACAAACAACAAACAACGAAGAACAAACAACAAACAACGAAGAACAAACAACAAACAACGAAGAACAAACAACAAACAACGAACAACAAACAACAAACAACGAAGAACAAACAACAAACAACGAAGAACAAACAACAAACAACGAAGAACAAACAACAAACAACGAAGAACAAACAACAAACAACGAAGAACAAACAACAAACAACGAAGAACAAACAACAAACAACGAAGAACAAACAACAAACAACGAAGAACAAACAACAAACAACGAAGAACAAACAACAAACAACGAAGAACAAACAACAAACAACGAAGAACAAACAACAAACAACGAAGAACAAACAACAAACAACGAAGAACAAACAACAAACATCGAAGAACAAACAACAAACAACGAAGAACAAACAACAAACAACGAAGAACAAACAACAAACAACGAAGAACAAACAACAAACAACGAAGAACAAACAACAAACAACGAAGAACAAACAACAAACAACGAAGAACAAACAACAAACAACGAAGAACAAACAACAAACAACGAAGAAAAAACAACAAACAACGAAGTACAAACAACAAACAACGAAGAACAAACAACAAACAACGAAGAACAAACAACAAACGACGAAGAACAAACAACGAACAACGAAGAACAAACAACAAACAACGAAGAACAAACAACAAACAACGAAGAACAAACAACAAACAACGAAGAACAAACAACAAACAACGAAGAACAAACAACAAACAACGAAGAACAAACAACAAACAACGAAGAACAAACAACAAACAACGAAGAACAAACAACAAACAACAAACAACAAACAACAAAGAACAAACAACAAACAACGAAGAACAAACAACAAACAACAAATAACGAAGAACAAACAACAAAGAACGAAGAACAAACAACAAACAACGAAGAACAAACAACAAACAACGAAGAACAAACAACAAACAACAAACAACGAAGAACAAACAACAAACAACAAACAACGAAGAACAAACAACAAACAACGAAGAACAAACAACGAAGAACAAACAACAAACAACAAACAACAAACAACGAAGAACAAACAACAAACAACGAAGAACAAACAACAAACAACGAAGAACAAACAACAAACAACGAAGAACAAACAACAAACAACGAAGAACAAACAACAAACAACGAAGAACAAACAACAAACAACGAAGAACAAACAACAAACAACGAAGAACAAACAACAAACAACGAAGAACAAACAACAAACAACGAAGAACAAACAACAAACAACGAAGAACAAACAACAAACAACGAAGAACAAACAACAAACAACGAAGAACAAACAACAAACAACGAAGAACAAACAACAAACAACGAAGAACAAACAACAAACAACGAAGAACAAACAACAAACAACGAAGAACAAACAACAAACAACGAAGAACAAACAACAAACAACGAAGAACAAACAACAAACAACGAAGAACAAACAACAAACAACGAAGAACAAACAACAAACAACGAAGAACAAACAACAAACAACGAAGAACAAACAACAAACATCGAAGAACAAACAACAAACAACGAAGAACAAACAACAAACAACGAAGAACAAACAACAAACAACGAAGAACAAACAACAAACAACGAAGAACAAACAACAAACAACGAAGAACAAACAACAAACAACGAAGAACAAACAACAAACAACGAAGAACAAACAACAAACATCGAAGAACAAACAACAAACAACGAAGAACAAACAACAAACAACGAAGAACAAACAACAAACAACGAAGAACAAACAACAAACAACGAAGAACAAACAACAAACAACGAAGAACAAACAACAAACAACGAAGAACAAACAACAAACAACGAAGAACAAACAACAAACAACGAAGAACAAACAACAAACAACGAAGAAAAAACAACAAACAACGAAGTACAAACAACAAACAACGAAGAACAAACAACAAACAACGAAGAACAAACAACAAACGACGAAGAACAAACAACGAACAACGAAGAACAAACAACAAACAACGAAGAACAAACAACAAACAACGAAGAACAAACAACAAACAACGAAGAACAAACAACAAACAACGAAGAACAAACAACAAACAACGAAGAACAAACAACAAACAACGAAGAACAAACAACAAACAACGAAGAACAAACAACAAACAACAAACAACAAACAACAAAGAACAAACAACAAACAACGAAGAACAAACAACAAACAACAAATAACGAAGAACAAACAACAAAGAACGAAGAACAAACAACAAACAACGAAGAACAAACAACAAACAACGAAGAACAAACAACAAACAACAAACAACGAAGAACAAACAACAAACAACAAACAACGAAGAACAAACAACAAACAACGAAGAACAAACAACGAAGAACAAACAACAAACAACAAACAACAAACAACGAAGAACAAACAACAAACAACGAAGAACAAACAACAAACAACGAAGAACAAACAACAAACAACGAAGAACAAACAACAAACAACGAAGAACAAACAACAAACAACGAAGAACAAACAACAAACAACGAAGAACAAACAACAAACAACGAAGAACAAACAACAAACAACGAAGAACAAACAACAAACAACGAAGAACAAACAACAAACAACGAAGAACAAACAACAAACAACGAAGAACAAACAACAAACAACGAAGAACAAACAACAAACAACGAAGAACAAACAACAAACAACGAAGAACAAACAACAAACAACGAAGAACAAACAACAAACAACGAAGAACAAACAACAAACAACGAAGAACAAACAACAAACAACGAAGAACAAACAACAAACAACGAAGAACAAACAACAAACAACGAAGAACAAACAACAAACAACGAAGAACAAACAACAAACAACGAAGAACAAACAACAAACATCGAAGAACAAACAACAAACAACGAAGAACAAACAACAAACAACGAAGAACAAACAACAAACAACGAAGAACAAACAACAAACAACGAAGAACAAACAACAAACAACGAAGAACAAACAACAAACAACGAAGAACAAACAACAAACAACGAAGAACAAACAACAAACAACGAAGAACAAACAACAAACAACGAAGAACAAACAACAAACAACGAAGAACAAACAACAAACAACGAAGAACAAACAACAAACAACGAAGAACAAACAACAAACAACGAAGAACAAACAACAAACAACGAAGAACAAACAACAAACAACGAAGAACAAACAACAAACAACGAAGAACAATCAACAAACAACGAAGAACAAACAACAAACAACGAAGAACAAACAACAAACAACGAAGAACAAACAACAAACAACGAAGAACAAACAACAAACAACGAAGAACAAACAACAAACAACGAAGAACAAACAACAAACAACGAAGAACAAACAACAAACAACGAAGAACAAACAACAAACAACGAAGAACAAACAACAAACATCGAAGAACAAACAACAAACAACGAAGAACAAACAACAAACAACGAAGAACAAACAACAAACAACGAAGAACAAACAACAAACAACGAAGAACAAACAACAAACAACGAAGAACAAACAACAAACAACGAAGAACAAACAACAAACAACAAACGACGAAGAACAAACAACAAACAACAAACAACGAAGAACAAACAACGAAGAACAAACAACGAAGAACAAACAACAAACAACAAACAACGAAGAACAAACAACGAAGAACAAACAACAAACAACAAACAACGAAGAACAAACAACAAACAACAAACAACGAAGAACAAACAACAAACAACGAAGAACAAACAACAAACAACGAAGAACAAACAACAAACAACAAACGACGAAGAACAAACAACAAACAACAAACAACGAAGAACAAACAACAAACAACGAAGAACAAACAACGAAGAACAAACAACAAACAACAAACAACGAAGAACAAACAACAAACAACAAACAACAAACAACAAACAACGAAGAACAAACAACAAACAACGAAGAACAAACAACAAACAACGAAGAACAAACAACGAAGAACCAACAACAAACAACGAAGAACAAACAACGAAGAACAAACAACGAAGAACAAACAACGAAGAACAAACAACGAAGAACAAACAACGAAGAACAAACAACGAAGAACAAACAACGAAGAACAAACAACAAACAACAAACAACGAAGAACAAACAACAAACAACAAACAACAAACAACAAACAACGAAGAACAAACAACAAACAACAAACAACGAAGAACAAACAACAAACAACAAACAACGAAGAACAAACAACAAACAACGAAGAACAAACAACAAACAACGAAGAACAAACAACAAACAACGAAGAACAAACAACGAAGAACAAACAACGAAGAACAAACAACGAAGAACAAACAACGAAGAACAAACAACGAAGAACAAACAACAAACAACAAACAACGATGAACAAACAACAAACAACAAACAACGAAGAACAAACAACGAAGAACAAACAACAAACAAGAAACAACGAAGAACAAACAACAAACAACGAAGAACAAACAACAAACAACGAAGAACAAACAACAAACAACAAAAAACGAAGAACAAACAACAAACAACAAACAACGGAGAACAAACAACAAACAACGAAGAACAAACAACAAACAACGAAGAACAAACAACAAACAACGAAGAACAAACAACAAACAACGAAGAACAAACAACAAACAACGAAGAACAAACAACAAACAACGAAGAACAAACAACAAACAACGAAGAACAAACAACAAACAACGATGAACAAACAACAAACAACGAAGAACAAACAACAAACAACGAAGAACAAACAACAAACAACGAAGAACAAACAACAAACAACGAAGAACAAACAACAAACAACGAAGAACAAACAACAAACAACGAAGAACAAACAACAAACAACGAAGAACAAACAACAAACAACGAAGAACAAACAACGAAGAACCAACAACAAACAACGAAGAACAAACAACGAAGAACAAACAACGAAGAACAAACAACGAAGAACAAACAACGAAGAACAAACAACGAAGAACAAACAACGAAGAACAAACAACGAAGAACAAACAACGAAGAACAAACAACGAAGAACAAACAACGAAGAACAAACAACGAAGAACAAACAACGTAGAACAAACAACGAAGAACAAACAACGAAGAACAAACAACGAAGACCAAACAACGAAGAACAAACAACGAAGGACAAACAACGAAGAACAAACAAAGAAGAACAAACAACGAAGAACAAACAACGAAGAACAAACAACGAAGAACAAACACCGAAGAACAAACAACGAAGAACAAACAACGAAGAACAAACAACGAAGAACGAAGTACAAACAACAAACAACAAAGAACAAACAACAAACAACGAAGAACAAACAACAAACAACGAAGAACAAACAACAAACAACAAACAACGAAGAACAAACAACAAACAACAAACAACGAAGAACAAACAACAAACAACGAAGAACTAACAACGAAGAACAAACAACAAACAACAAACAACGAAGAACAAACAACAAACAACAAACAACGAAGAACAAACAACAAACAACGAAGAACAAACAACAAACAACGAAGAACAAACAACAAACAACGAAGAACAAACAACAAACAACGAAGAACAAACAACAAACAACGAAGAACAAACAACAAACAACGAAGAACAAACAACAAACAACGAAGAACAAACAACAAACAACAAACAACGAAGAACAAACAACAAACAACAAACAACAAACAACAAACAACGAAGAACAAACAACAAACAACAAACAACGAAGAACAAACAACAAACAACGAAGAACAAACAACAAACAACGAAGAACAAACAACAAACAACGAAGAACAAACAACAAACAACGAAGAACAAACAACGAAGAACAAACAACGAAGAACAAACAACGAAGAACAAACAACGAAGAACAAACAACAAACAACAAACAACGAAGAACAAACAACAAACAACAAACAACAAACAACAAACAACAAACAACAAACAACAAACAACGAAGAACAAACAACAAACAACAAACAACGAAGAACAAACAACAAACAACAAACAACGAAGAACAAACAACAAACAACGAAGAACAAACAACAAACAACGAAGAACAAACAACAAACAACGAAGAACAAACAACGAAGAACAAACAACGGAGAACAAACAACGAAGAACAAACAACGAAGAACAAACAACGAAGAACAAACAACAAACAACAAACAACGATGAACAAACAACAAACAACAAACAACGAAGAACAAACAACAAACAAGAAACAACGAAGAACAAACAACAAACAACGAAGAACAAACAACAAACAACGAAGAACAAACAACAAACAACAAAAAACGAAGAACAAACAACAAACAACAAACAACGGAGAACAAACAACAAACAACGAAGAACAAACAACAAACAACGAAGAACAAACAACAAACTACGAAGAACAAACAACAAACAACGAAGAACAAACAACAAACAACGAAGAACAAACAACAAACAACGAAGAACAAACAACAAACAACGAAGAACAAACAACAAACAACGATGAACAAACAACAAACAACGAAGAACAAACAACAAACAACGAAGAACAAACAACAAACAACGAAGAACAAACAACAAACAACGAAGAACAAACAACAAACAACGAAGAACAAACAACAAACAACGAAGAACAAACAACAAACAACGAAGAACAAACAACAAACAACGAAGAACAAACAACAAACAACGAAGAACAAACAACGAAGAACCAACAACAAACAACGAAGAACAAACAACGAAGAACAAACAACGAAGAACAAACAACGAAGAACAAACAACGAAGAACAAACAACGAAGAACAAACAACGAAGAACAAACAACGAAGAACAAACAACGAAGAACAAACAACGAAGAACAAACAACGAAGAACAAACAACGAAGAACAAACAACAAACAACAAACAACGAAGAACAAACAACAAACAACAAACAACAAACAACAAACAACGAAGAACAAACAACAAACAACAAACAACGAAGAACAAACAACAAACAACAAACAACGAAGAACAAACAACAAACAACGAAGAACAAACAACAAACAACGAAGAACAAACAACAAACAACGAAGAACAAACAACGAAGAACAAACAACGAAGAACAAACAACGAAGAACAAACAACGAAGAACAAACAACGAAGAACAAACAACAAACAACAAACAACGATGAACAAACAACAAACAACAAACAACGAAGAACAAACAACGAAGAACAAACAACAAACAAGAAACAACGAAGAACAAACAACAAACAACGAAGAACAAACAACAAACAACGAAGAACAAACAACAAACAACAAAAAACGAAGAACAAACAACAAACAACAAACAACGGAGAACAAACAACAAACAACGAAGAACAAACAACAAACAACGAAGAACAAACAACAAACAACGAAGAACAAACAACAAACAACGAAGAACAAACAACAAACAACGAAGAACAAACAACAAACAACGAAGAACAAACAACAAACAACGAAGAACAAACAACAAACAACGAAGAACAAACAACAAACAACGATGAACAAACAACAAACAACGAAGAACAAACAACAAACAACGAAGAACAAACAACAAACAACGAAGAACAAACAACAAACAACGAAGAACAAACAACAAACAACGAAGAACAAACAACAAACAACGAAGAACAAACAACAAACAACGAAGAACAAACAACAAACAACGAAGAACCAACAACAAACAACGAAGAACAAACAACGAAGAACAAACAACGAAGAACAAACAACGAAGAACAAACAACGAAGAACAAACAACGAAGAACAAACAACGAAGAACAAACAACGAAGAACAAACAACGAAGAACAAACAACGAAGAACAAACAACGAAGAACAAACAACGAAGAACAAACAACGAAGAACAAACAACGTAGAACAAACAACGAAGAACAAACAACGAAGAACAAACAACGAAGACCAAACAACGAAGAACAAACAACGAAGGACAAACAACGAAGAACAAACAAAGAAGAATAAACAACGAAGAACAAACAACGAAGAACAAACAACGAAGAACAAACACCGAAGAACAAACAACGAAGAACAAAGAACGAAGAACAAACAACGAAGAACAAACAACAAACAACGAAGAACAAACAACAAACAACGAAGAACAAACAACAAACAACAAACAACGGAGAACAAACAACAAACAACGAAGAACAAACAACAAACAACGAAGAACAAACAACAAACAACGAAGAACAAACAACAAACAACGAAGAACAAACAACAAACAACGAAGAACAAACAACAAACAACGAAGAACAAACAACAAACAACGAAGAACAAACAACAAACAACGATGAACGAACATCAAACAACGAAGAACAAACAACAAACAACGAAGAACAAACAACAAACAACGAAGAACAAACAACAAACAACGAAGAACAAACAACAAACAACGAAGAACAAACAACAAACAACGAAGAACAAACAACAAACAACGAAGAACAAACAACAAACAACGAAGAACAAACAACAAACAACGAAGAACAAACAACAAACAACGAAGAACAAACAACAAACAACGATGAACAAACAACAAACAACGAAGAACAAACAACAAACAACGAAGAACAAACAACAAACAACGAAGAACAAACAACAAACAACGAAGAACAAACAACAAACAACGAAGAACAAACAACAAACAACGAAGAACAAACAACAAACAACGAAGAACAAACAACAAACAACGAAGAACAAACAACAAACAACGAAGAACAAACAACGAAGAACCAACAACAAACAACGAAGAACAAACAACGAAGAACAAACAACGAAGAACAAACAACGAAGAACAAACAACGAAGAACAAACAACGAAGAACAAACAACGAAGAACAAACAACGAAGAACAAACAACGAAGAACAAACAACGAAGAACAAACAACGAAGAACAAACAACGAAGAACAAACAACAAACAACAAACAACGAAGAACAAACAACAAACAACAAACAACAAACAACAAACAACGAAGAACAAACAACAAACAACAAACAACGAAGAACAAACAACAAACAACAAACAACGAAGAACAAACAACAAACAACGAAGAACAAACAACAAACAACGAAGAACAAACAACAAACAACGAAGAACAAACAACGAAGAACAAACAACGAAGAACAAACAACGAAGAACAAACAACGAAGAACAAACAACGAAGAACAAACAACAAACAACAAACAACGATGAACAAACAACAAACAACAAACAACGAAGAACAAACAACGAAGAACAAACAACAAACAAGAAACAACGAAGAACAAACAACAAACAACGAAGAACAAACAACAAACAACGAAGAACAAACAACAAACAACAAAAAACGAAGAACAAACAACAAACAACAAACAACGGAGAACAAACAACAAACAACGAAGAACAAACAACAAACAACGAAGAACAAACAACAAACAACGAAGAACAAACAACAAACAACGAAGAACAAACAACAAACAACGAAGAACAAACAACAAACAACGAAGAACAAACAACAAACAACGAAGAACAAACAACAAACAACGAAGAACAAACAACAAACAACGATGAACAAACAACAAACAACGAAGAACAAACAACAAACAACGAAGAACAAACAACAAACAACGAAGAACAAACAACAAACAACGAAGAACAAACAACAAACAACGAAGAACAAACAACAAACAACGAAGAACAAACAACAAACAACGAAGAACAAACAACAAACAACGAAGAACCAACAACAAACAACGAAGAACAAACAACGAAGAACAAACAACGAAGAACAAACAACGAAGAACAAACAACGAAGAACAAACAACGAAGAACAAACAACGAAGAACAAACAACGAAGAACAAACAACGAAGAACAAACAACGAAGAACAAACAACGAAGAACAAACAACGAAGAACAAACAACGTAGAACAAACAACGAAGAACAAACAACGAAGAACAAACAACGAAGACCAAACAACGAAGAACAAACAACGAAGGACAAACAACGAAGAACAAACAAAGAAGAATAAACAACGAAGAACAAACAACGAAGAACAAACAACGAAGAACAAACACCGAAGAACAAACAACGAAGAACAAAGAACGAAGAACAAACAACGAAGAACAAACAACAAACAACGAAGAACAAACAACAAACAACGAAGAACAAACAACAAACAACAAACAACGGAGAACAAACAACAAACAACGAAGAACAAACAACAAACAACGAAGAACAAACAACAAACAACGAAGAACAAACAACAAACAACGAAGAACAAACAACAAACAACGAAGAACAAACAACAAACAACGAAGAACAAACAACAAACAACGAAGAACAAACAACAAACAACGATGAACGAACATCAAACAACGAAGAACAAACAACAAACAACGAAGAACAAACAACAAACAACGAAGAACAAACAACAAACAACGAAGAACAAACAACAAACAACGAAGAACAAACAACAAACAACGAAGAACAAACAACAAACAACGAAGAACAAACAACAAACAACGAAGAACAAACAACAAACAACGAAGAACAAACAACAAACAACGAAGAACAAACAACGAAGAACCAACAACAAACAACGAAGAACAAACAACGAAGAACAAACAACGAAGAACAAACAACGAAGAACAAACAACGAAGAACAAACAACGAAGAACAAACAACGAAGAACAAACAACGAAGAACAAACAACGAAGAACAAACAACGAAGAACAAACAACGTAGAACGAACAACGAAGAACAAACAACGAAGAACAAACAACGAAGACCAAACAACGAAGAACGAACAACGAAGGACAAACAACGAAGAACAAACAAAGAAGAACAAACAACGAAGAACAAACAACGAAGAACAAACAACGAAGAACAAACACCGAAGAACAAACAACGAAGAACAAACAACGAAGAACAAACAACGAAGAACGAAGTACAAACAACAAACAACAAAGAACAAACAACAAACAACGAAGAACAAACAACAAACAACAAACAACGAAGAACAAACAACAAACAACGAAGAACAAACAACAAACATCGAAGAACAAACAACAAACAACAAACAACGAAGAACAAACAACAAACAACAAACGACGAAGAACAAACAACAAACAACAAACAACGAAGAACAAACAACAAACAACGAAGAATAAACAACGAAGAACAAACAACGAAGAACAAACAACAAACAACAAACAACGAAGAACAAACAACAAACAACAAACAACAAACAACGAAGAACAAACAACAAACAACGAAGAACAAACAACAAACAACGAAGAACAAACAACAAACAACGAAGAACAAACAACAAACAACGAAGAACAAACAACAAACAACGAAGAACAAACAACAAACAACGAAGAACAAACAACAAACAACGAAGAACAAGCAACAAACAACGAAGAACAAGCAACAAACAACGAAGAACAAGCAACAAACAACGAAGAACAAGCAACAAACAACGAAGAACAAGCAACAAACAACGAAGAACAAGCAACAAACAACGAAGAACAAACAACAAACAACGAAGAACAAACAACAAACAACGAAGAACAAACAACAAACAACGAAGAACAAACAACAAACAACGAAGAACAAACAACAAACAACAAACAACAAACAACAAACAACAAACAACAAACAACAAACAACAAACAACAAACAACAAACAACAAACAACAAACAACAAACAACAAACAACAAACAACAAACAACAAACAACAATCAACAAACAACAAACAGCAAACAACAAACAACAAACAACAAACAACAAACAACAAACGACGAAGAACAAACAACAAACGACGAAGAACAAACAACAAACAACAAACAACGAAGAACAAACAACAAACAACGAAGAACAAACAACGAAGAACAAACAACGAAGAACAAACAACAAACAACGAAGAACAAACAACGAAGAACAAACACCGAAGAACAAACAACGAAGAACAAACAACGAAGAACAAACAACGAAGAACGAAGTACAAACAACAAACAACGAAGAACAAACAACAAACAACGAAGAACAAACAACAAACAACGAAGAACAAACAACAAACAACGAAGAACAAACAACAAACAACGAAGAACAAACAACAAACAACGAAGAACAAACGACAAACAACGAAGAACAAACAACAAACAACGAAGAACAAACAACAAACAAACGAAGAACAAACAACAAACAAACGAAGAACGAACAACGAAGAACAAACAACGAAGAACAAACAACGAAGAACAAACAACGAAGAACAAACAACGAAGAACAAACAACGAAGAACAAACAACGAAGAACAAACAACGAAGAACAAACAACGAACAACGAACAACGAACAACGAACAACGAACAACGAACAACGAACAACGAACAACGAACAACGAACAACGAACAACGAACAACGAACAACGAACAACGAACAACGAACAACGAACAACGAACAACGAACAACCAGCAACGAACAACCAGCAACGAACAACAAGCAACGAAGAACGAACAACAAGCAACGAAGAACAAACAACAAGCAACGAAGAACAAACAACAAACAACGAAGAACAAACAACAAACAACGAAGAACAAACAACAAACAACGAAGAACAAACAACAAACAACGAAGAACAAACAACAAACAACGAAGAACAAACAACAAACAACGAAGAACAAACAACAAACAACGAAGAACAAACAACAAACAACGAAGAACAAACAACAAACAACGAAGAACAAACAACAAACAACAATGAACAAACAACGAAGAACGAACAACGAAGAACGAACAACGAAGAACGAACAACGAAGAACGAACAACGAAGAACGAACAACGAACAACGAACAACGAACAACGAACAACGAACAACGAACAACGAACAACGAACAACGAACAACGAACAACGAACAACGAACAACGAACAACGAACAACGAACAACGAACAACGAACAACGAACAACGAACAACGAACAACGAACAACGAACAACGAACAACGAACAACGAACAACGAACAACGAACAACGAACAACGAACAACGAACAACGAAGAACGAACAACGAAGAACGAACAACGAAGAACGAACAACGAAGAACGAACAACGAAGAACGAACAACGAAGAACGAACAACGAAGAACGAACAACGAAGAACGAACAACGAAGAACGAACAACGAAGAACGAAGAACGAACAACGAAGAACGAACAACGAAGAACGAACAACGAAGAACGAACAACGAAGAACGAACAACGAAGAACGAACAACGAAGAACGAACAACGAAGAACGAACAACGAAGAACGAACAACGAAGAACGAACAACGAAGAACGAACAACGAAGAACGAACAACGAAGAACGAACAACGAAGAACGAACAACGAAGAACGAACAACGAAGAACGAACAACGAAGAACGAACAACGAAGAACGAACAACGAAGAACGAACAACGAAGAACGAACAACGAAGAACGAACAACGAAGAACGAACAACGAAGAACGAACAACGAAGAACGAACAACGAAGAACGAACAACGAAGAACGAACAACGAAGAACGAACAACGAAGAACGAACAACGAAGAACGAACAACGAAGAACGAACAACGAAGAACGAACAACGAAGAACGAACAACGAAGAACGAACAACGAAGAACGAACAACGAAGAACGAACAACGAAGAACGAACAACGAAGAACGAACAACGAAGAACGAACAACCAACAACGAACAACCAACAACGAAGAACGAACAACGAAGAACGAACAACGAAGAACGAACAACGAAGAACGAACAACGAAGAACGAACAACGAAGAACGAACAACGAAGAACGAACAACGAAGAACGAAGAACGAAGAACGAAGAACGAACAACGAAGAACGAACAACGAAGAACGAACAACGAAGAACGAACAACGAAGAACGAACAACGAAGAACGAACAACGAAGAACGAACAACGAAGAACGAACAACGAAGAACGAACAACGAAGAACGAACAACGAAGAACGAACAACGAAGAACGAACAACGAAGAACGAACAACGAAGAACGAACAACGAAGAACGAACAACGAAGAACGAACAACGAAGAGCGAACAACGAAGAACGAACAACGAAGAACAAACAACGAACAACGAAGAACAAACAACGAACAACGAAGAACGAACAACGAACAACGAAGAACGAACAACGTACAACGAACAACGAACAACGAACAACGAACAACGAACAACGAACAACGAACAACGAACAACGAAGAACGAAGAACGAACAACGAAGAACGAACAACGAAGAACGAACAACGAAGAACGAAGAACGAAGAACGAACAACGTACAACGAACAACGAACAACGAACAACGAACAACGAACAACGAAGAACGAACAACGAAGAACGAACAACGAAGAACGAACAACGAAGAACGAACAACGAAGAACGAACAACGAAGAACGAACAACGAAGAACGAAGAACGAACAACGAAGAACGAACAACGAAGAACGAACAACGAAGAACGAACAACGAAGAACGAACAACGAAGAACGAACAACGAAGAACGAACAACGAAGAACAAACAACGAAGAACAAACAACGAACAACGAACAACGAACAACGAACAACGAACAACGAACAACGAACAACGAACAACGAACAACGAACAACGAACAACGAACAACGAACAACGAACAACCAGCAACGAACAACGAACAACCAGCAACGAACAACAAGCAACGAAGAACGAACAACAAGCAACGAAGAACAAACAACAAGCAACGAAGAACAAACAACAAACAACGAAGAACAAACAACAAACAACGAAGAACAAACAACAAACAACGAAGAACAAACAACAAACAACGAAGAACAAACAACAAACAACGAAGAACAAACAACAAACAACGAAGAACAAACAACAAACAACGAAGAACAAACAACAAACAACGAAGAACAAACAACAAACAACAATGAACAAACAACGAAGAACGAACAACGAAGAACGAACAACGAAGAACGAACAACGAAGAACGAACAACAAACAACGAAGAACAAACAACAAACAAACGAAGAACAAACAACAAACAAACGAAGAACAAACAACGAAGAACAAACAACGAAGAACAAACAACGAAGAACAAACAACGAAGAACAAACAACGAAGAACAAACAACGAAGAACAAACAACGAAGAACAAACAACGAACAACGAACAACGAACAACGAACAACGAACAACGAACAACGAACAACGAACAACGAACAACGAACAACGAACAACGAACAACGAACAACGAACAACGAACAACGAACAACGAACAACGAACAACGAACAACGAACAACCAGCAACGAACAACCAGCAACGAACAACAAGCAACGAAGAACGAACAACAAGCAACGAAGAACGAACAACAAGCAACGAAGAACAAACAACAAACAACGAAGAACAAACAACAAACAACGAAGAACAAACAACAAACAACGAAGAACAAACAACAAACAACGAAGAACAAACAACAAACAACGAAGAACAAACAACAAACAACGAAGAACAAACAACAAACAACGAAGAACAAACAACAAACAACGAAGAACAAACAACAAACAACGAAGAACAAACAACGAACAACGAACAACGAACAACCAGCAACGAACAACCAGCAACGAACAACCAGCAACGAACAACAAGCAACGAACAACAAGCAACGAAGAACGAACAACAAGCAACGAAGAACAAACAACAAACAACGAAGAACAAACAACAAACAACGAAGAACAAACAACAAACAACGAAGAACAAACAACAAACAACGAAGAACAAACAACAAACAACGAAGAACAAACAACAAACAACGAAGAACAAACAACAAACAACGAAGAACAAACAACAAACAACGAAGAACAAACAACAAACAACGAAGAACAAACAACAAACAACGAAGAACAAACAACAAACAACGAAGAACGAACAACGAAGAACGAACAACGAAGAACGAACAACGAAGAACGAACAACGAAGAACGAACAACGAAGAACGAACAACGAAGAACGAACAACGAAGAACGAACAACGAAGAACGAACAACGAAGAACGAACAACGAACAACGAACAACGAACAACGAACAACGAACAACGAACAACGAACAACGAACAACGAACAACGAACAACGAACAACGAACAACGAACAACGAACAACGAACAACCAGCAACGAACAACCAGCAACGAACAACAAGCAACGAAGAACGAACAACAAGCAACGAAGAACGAACAACAAGCAACGAAGAACGAACAACAAACAACGAAGAACAAACAACAAACAACGAAGAACAAACAACAAACAACGAAGAACAAACAACAAACAACGAAGAACAAACAACAAACAACGAAGAACAAACAACAAACAACGAAGAACAAACAACAAACAACGAAGAACAAACAACAAACAACGAAGAACAAACAACAAACAACGAAGAACAAACAACAAACAACGAAGAACAAACAACGAACAACGAACAACGAACAACCAGCAACGAACAACCAGCAACGAACAACCAGCAACGAACAACAAGCAACGAACAACAAGCAACGAAGAACGAACAACAAGCAACGAAGAACAAACAACAAACAACGAAGAACAAACAACAAACAACGAAGAACAAACAACAAACAACGAAGAACAAACAACAAACAACGAAGAACAAACAACAAACAACGAAGAACAAACAACAAACAACGAAGAACAAACAACAAACAACGAAGAACAAACAACAAACAACGAAGAACAAACAACAAACAACGAAGAACAAACAACAAACAACGAAGAACAAACAACAAACAACGAAGAACGAACAACGAAGAACGAACAACGAAGAACGAACAACGAAGAACGAACAACGAAGAACGAACAACGAAGAACGAACAACGAAGAACGAACAACGAAGAACGAACAACGAAGAACGAACAACGAACAACGAACAACGAACAACGAACAACGAACAACGAACAACGAACAACGACAACAACGAACAACGAACAACGAACAACGAACAACGAACAACGAACAACGAACAACGAACAACGAACAACGAACAACGAACAACGAACAACGAACAACGAACAACGAACAACGAACAACGAACAACGAACAACGAACAACGAACAACGAACAACGAACAACGAACAACGAACAACGAACAACGAACAACGAACAACGAACAACGAAGAACGAACAACGAAGAACGAACAACGAAGAACGAACAACGAAGAACGAACAACGAAGAACGAACAACGAAGAACGAACAACGAAGAACGAACAACGAAGAACGAACAACGAAGAACGAACAACGAAGAACGAAGAACGAAGAACGAAGAACGAAGAACGAAGAACGAAGAACGAAGAACGAAGAACGAAGAACGAAGAACGAAGAACGAAGAACGAACAACGAAGAACGAACAACGAAGAACGAACAACGAAGAACGAACAACGAAGAACGAACAACGAAGAACGAACAACGAAGAACGAACAACGAAGAACGAACAACGAAGAACGAACAACGAAGAACGAACAACGAAGAACGAACAACGAAGAACGAACAACGAAGAACGAACAACGAAGAACGAACAACGAAGAACGAACAACGAAGAACGAACAACGAAGAACGAACAACGAAGAACGAACAACGAAGAACGAACAACGAAGAACGAACAACGAAGAACGAACAACGAAGAACGAACAACGAATATCGAACAACGAAGAACGAACAACGAAGAACGAACAACGAAGAACGAACAACGAAGAACGAACAACGAAGAACGAACAACGAAGAACGAACAACGAAGAACGAACAACGAAGAACGAACAACGAAGAACGAACAACGAAGAACGAACAACGAAGAACGAACAACGAAGAACGAAGAACGAACAACGAAGAACGAACAACGAAGAACGAACAACGAAGAACGAACAACGAAGAACGAACAAGAAAAGAACAACGAAAAACGAAAACGAACACGAAGAACGAACAACGAAGAACGAACAACGAAGAACGAACAACGAAGAACGAACAACGAAGAACGAACAACGAAGAACGAACAACGAAGAACGAACAACGAAGAACGAACAACGAAGAACGAACAACGAAGAACGAACAACGAAGAACGAACAACGAAGAACGAACAACGAAGAACGAACAACGAACAACGAAGAACAAACAACGAACAACGAAGAACGAACAACGAACAACGAAGAACGAACAACGAAGAACGAACAACGTACAACGAACAACGAACAACGAACAACGAACAACGAACAACGAACAACGAACAACGAACAACGAAGAACGAAGAACGAACAACGAAGAACGAACAACGAAGAACGAAGAACGAAGAACGAACAACGAACAACGAACAACGAACAACGAACAACGAACAACGAACAACGAACAACGAACAACGAACAACGAACAACGAACAACGAACAACGAACAACGAACAACGAACAACGAACAACAAACAACAAACAACGAACAACAAACAACAAACAACAAACAACAAACAACAAACAACAAACAACAAACAACAAACAACAAACAACAAACAACAAACAACAAACAACAAACAACAAACAACAAACAACAAACAACAAACAACAAACAACAAACAACAAACAACAAACAACAAACAACAAACAACAAACAACAAACAACAAACAACAAACAACAAACAACAAACAACAAACAACAAACAACAAACAACAAACAACAAACAACAAACAACATACAACAAACAACAAACAACAAACAACAAACAACAAACAACAAACAACAAACAACAAACAACAAACAACAAACAACAAACAACAAACAACAACAACAAACAACAAACACACAAACAACAAACAACAAACAACAAACAACAAACAACAAACAACAAACAACAAACAACAAACAACAAACAACAAACAACAAACAACAAACAACAAACAACAAACAACAAACAACAAACAACAAACAACAACAACAAACAACAAACAACAAACAACAAACAACAAACAACAAACAACAAACAACAAACAACAAACAACAAACAACAAACAACAAACAACAAACAACAAACAACAAACAACAAACAACAAACAACAAACAACAAACAACAAACAACAAACAACAAACAACAAACAACAAACAACAAACAACAAACAACAAACAACAAACAACAAACAACAAACAACAAACAACAAACAACAAACAACAAAACAACAAACAACAAACAACAAACAACAAACAACAAACAACAAACAACAAACAACAAACAACAAACAACAAACAACAAACAACAAACAACAAACAACAAACAACAAACAACAACAACAACAAACAACAAACAACAAACAACAAACAACAAACAACAAACAACAAACAACAAACAACAAACAACAAACAACAAACAACAAACAACAAACAACAAACAACAAACAACAAACAACAAACAACAACAAACAACAAACAACAAACAACAAACAACAAACAACAAACAACAAACAACAAACAACAAACAACAAACAACAAACACAAACAACAAACAACAAACAACAAACAACAAACAACAAACAACAAACAACAAACAACAAACAACAAACAACAAACAACAAACAACAAACAACAAACAACAAACACAAACAACAAACAACAAACAACAAACAACAAACAACAAACAACAAACAACAAACAACAAACAACAAACAACAAACAACAAACAACAAACAACAAACAACAAACAACAAACAACAAACAACAAACAACAAACAACAAACAACAAACAACAAACAACAAACAACAAACAACAAACAACAAACAACAAACAACAAACAACAAACAACAAACAACAAACAACAAACAACAAACAACAAACAACAAACAACAAACAACAAACAACAAACAACAAACAACAAACAACAAACAACAAACAACAAACAACAAACAACAAACAACAAACAACAAACAACAAACAACAAACAACAAACAACAACAACAAACAACAAACAACAAACAACAAACAACAAACAAACAACAAACAACAAACAACAACAACGTAGAACAAACAACAAACAACGAAGAACAAACAACAAACAACGAAGAACAAACAACAAACAACGAAGAACAAACAACAAACAACGAAGAACAAACAACAAACAACGAAGAACAAACAACAACAACGAAGAACAAACAACAAACAACGAAGAACAAACAACGAAGAACAAACAACGAAGAACAAACAACGAAGAACAAACAACGAAGAACAAACAACGAAGAACAAACAACGAAGAAACAAACAACGAAGAACAAACAACGAAGAACAAACATCGAAGAACAAACAACGAAGAACAAACAACGAAGAACAAACAACGAAGAACAAACAACGAAGAACAAACAACGAAGAACAAACAACGAAGAACAAGACAACGAAGAACAAACAACGAAGAACAAACAACGAAGAACAAACAACGAAGAACAAACAACGAAGAACAAACAACGAAGAACAAACAACGAAGAACAAACAACGAAGAACAAACAACGAAGAACAAACAACGAAGAACAAACAACGAAGAACAAACAACGAAGAACAAACAACGAAGAACAAACAACGAAGAACAAACAACGAAGAACAAACAACGAACAACGAAGAACAAACAACGAACAACGAAGAACAAACAACGAACAACGAAGAACAAACAACGAACAACGAAGAACAAACAACGAACAACGAAGAACAAACAACGAACACCGAAGAACAAACAACGAACAACGAAGAACAAACAACGAACAACGAAGAACAAACAACGAACAACGAAGATCAAACAACGAACAACGAAGAACAAACAACGAAGGACAAACAACGAAGGACAAACAACGAAGAACAAACAACGAAGAACGAAGAACAAACAACAAACAACGAAGAACAAACAACAAACAACAAACAACGAAGAACAAACAACAAACAACGAAGAACAAACAACAAACAACGAAGAACAAACAACAAACAACGAAGAACAAACAAAACGAAAACAACTAGAACAAACAACAAACAACGAAGAACAAACAACAAACAACGAAGAACAAACAACAACAACGAAGAACAAACAACGAACAACGAAGAACAAACAACGAACAACGAAGAACAAACAACGAACAACGAAGAACAAACAACAAACAACGAAGAACAAACAACAAACAACGAAGAACAAACAACAAACAACGAAGAACAAACAACAAACAACGAAGAACAAACAACAAACAACGAAGAACAAACAACAAACAACGAAGAACAAACAACAAACAACGAAGAACAAACAACGAAGAACAAAACAACGAAGAACAAACAACGAAGAACAACAACGAAGAACAAACAACGAAGAACAAACAACGAAGAACAAACAACGAAGAACAAACAACGAAGAACAAACAACGAAGAACAAACAACGAAGAACAAACAACGAAGAACAAACAACGAAGAACAAACAACGAAGAACAAACAACGAAGAACAAAACAACGAAGAACAAACAACGAAGAACAAACAACGAAGAACGAACAACGAAGAACGAACAACGAAGAACGAACAACGAAGAACGAACAACGAAGAACAAACAACGAAGAACAAACAACGAAGAACAACAACGAAGAACAAACAACGAAGAACAAACAACGAAGAACAAACAACGAAGAACAAACAACGAAGACGAACAACGAAGAACGAACAACGAAGAAACGAACAACGAAGAACGAACAACGAAGAACAAACAACGAACAACGAAGAACAAACAACGAACAACGAAGAACAAACAACGAACAACGAAGAACAAACAACGAACAACGAAGAACAAACAACGAACAACGAAGAACAAACAACGAACAACGAAGAAGAAACAACGAACAACGAAGAACAAACAACGAACAACGAAGAACAAACAACGAACAACGAAGAACAAACAACGAACACGAAGAACAAACAACGAACAACGAAGAACAAACAACGAACAACGAAGAACAAACAACGAACAACGAAGAACAAACAACGAACAACGAAGAACAAACAACGAACAACGAAGAACAAACAACGAAGAACAAACAACGAAGAACGAAGAACAAACAACGAAGAACGAAGAACAAACAACGAAGAACAAACAACGAAGATCAAACAACGAAGATCAAACAACGAAGAACAAACAACGAACAACGAAGAACGAACAACGAACAACGAAGAACGAACAACGAAGAACGAAGAACGAACAACGAAGAACGAAGAACGAACAACGAAGAACGAACAACGAAGAACGAACAACGAAGAACGAACAACGAAGAACGAACAACGAAGAACGAACAACGAAGAACGAACAACGAAGAACGAAGAACGAACAACGAAGAACGAACAACGAAGAACGAAGAACGAACAACGAACAACGAACAACGAACAACGGACAACGAACAACGAACAACGGACAACGAACAACGAACAACGGACAACGAACAACGAACAACGGACAACGAACAACGAACAACGGACAACGAACAACGAACAACGGACAACGGACAACTACGACAACGAACAACGGACAACGAACAACGCACAACGGACAACGAACAACGAACAACGAAGAACGAACAACGAACAACGAAGAACGAAGAACGAAGAACGAACAACGAACAACGAAGAACGAACAACGAACAACGAAGAACAAACAACAAACAACGAAGAACAAACAACAAACAACGAAGAAACAAACAACAAACAACGAAGAACCAACAACAAACAACGAAGAACAAACAACAAACAACGAAGAACAAACAACAAACAACGAAGAACAAACAACAAACAACGAAGAACAAACAACGAAGAACAAACAACGAAGAACAAACAACGAAGAACAAACAACGAAGAACAAACAACGAAGAACAAACATCGAAGAACAAACAACGAAGAACAAACAACGAAGAACAAACAACGAAGAACAAACAACGAAGAACAAACAACGAAGAACAAACAACGAAGAACAAACAACGAAGAACAAACAACGAAGAACAAACAACGAAGAACAAACAACGAAGAACAAACAACGAAGAACAAACAACGAAGAACAAACAACGAAGAACAAACAACGAAGAACAAACAACGAAGAACAAACAACGAAGAACAAACAACGAAGAACAAACAACGAAGAACAAACAACGAAGAACAAACAACGAAGAACAAACAACGAAGAACAAACAACGAAGAACAAACAACGAAGAACAAACAACGAAGAACAAACAACGAGACAACAACGAGACAACAACGAAGAACAAACAACGAAGAACAAACAACGAAGAACCAACAACGAAGAACAAACAACGAAGAACGAAGAACGAAGAACAAACAACGAAGAACAAACAACGAAGAACAAACAACGAAGAACAAACAACGAAGAACAAACAACGAAGAACAACCAACGAAGAAACAAACAACGAAGAACAAACAACGAAGAACAAACAACGAAGAACAAACAACGAAGAACAAACAACGAAGAACAAACAACGAAGAACAAACAACGAAGAACAAACAACGAAGAACAAACAACGAAGAACAAAACAACGAAGAACAAACAACGAAGAACAAACAACGAAGAACAAACAACGAACAACGAAGAACAAACAACGAACAACGAAGAACAAACAACGAACAACGAAGAACAAACAACGAACAACGAAGAACACACAACGAACAACGAAGAACACACAACGAACAACGAAGAACAAACAACGAACAACGAAGAACAAACAACGAACAACGAAGAACAAACAACGAACAACGAAGAACAAACAACGAACAACGAAGAACAAACAACGAACAACGAAGAACAAACAACGAAGAACGAAGAACAAACAACGAAGAACGAAGAACAAACAACGAAGAACGAAGAACAAACAACGAAGAACGAAGAACAAACAACGAACAACGAAGAACGAACAACGAAGAACGAACAACGAAGAACGAACAACGAAGAACGAACAACGAAGAACGAACAACGAAGAACGAACAACGAAGAACGAACAACGAAGAACGAACAACGAAGAACGAACAACGAAGAACGAACAACGAAGAACGAACAACGAAGAACGAACAACGAAGAACGAACAACGAAGAACGAACAACGAAGAACGAACAACGAAGAACGAACAACGAAGAACGAACAACGAAGAACGAACAACGAAGAACGAACAACGAAGAACGAACAACGAAGAACGAACAACGAAGAACGAACAACGAAGAACGAACAACGAAGAACGAACAACGAAGAACGAACAACGAAGAACGAACAACGAACAACGAAGAACGAACAACGAAGAACGAACAACGAAGAACGAACAACGAAGAACGAACAACGAAGAACGAACAACGAAGAACGAACAACGAAGAACGAACAACGAAGAACGAACAACGAAGAACGAACAACGAAGAACGAACAACGAAGAACGAACAACGAAGAACGAACAACGAAGAACGAACAACGAAGAACGAACAACGAAGAACGAACAACGAAGAACGAACAACGAAGAACGAACAACGAAGAACGAACAACGAAGAACGAACAACGAAGAACGAACAACGAAGAACGAACAACGAAGAACGAACAACGAAGAACGAACAACGAAGAACGAACAACGAAGAACGAACAACGAAGAACGAACAACGAAGAACGAACAACGAAGAACGAACAACGAAGAACGAACAACGAACAACGAACAACGAACAACGAACAGCGAACAGCGAACAGCGAACAGCGAACAGCGAACAGCGAACAGCGAACAGCGAACAGCGAACAGCGAACAACGAACAACGAACAACGAACAACGAACAACGAACAACGAACAACGAACAACGAACAACGAACAACGAACAACGAACAACGAACAACGAACAACGAACAACCAGCAACGAACAACCAGCAACGAACAACCAGCAACGAACAACCAGCAACGAACAACCAGCAACGAAGAACAAACAACAAACAACGAAGAACAAACAACAAACAACGAAGAACAAACAACAAACAACGAAGAACAAACAACAAACAACGAAGAACAAACAACAAACAACGAAGAACAAACAACAAACAACGAAGAACAAACAACAAACAACGAAGAACAAACAACAAACAACGATGAACGAACAACGAAGAACGAACAACGAAGAACGAACAACGAAGAACGAACAACGAAGAACGAACAACGAAGAACGAACAACGAAGAACGAACAACGAAGAACGAACAACGAAGAACGAACAACGAAGAACGAACAACGAAGAACGAACAACGAAGAACGAACAACGAAGAACGAACAACGAAGAACGAACAACGAAGAACGAACAACGAAGAACGAACAACGAAGAACGAACAACGAAGAACGAACAACGAAGAACGAACAACGAAGAACGAACAACGAAGAACGAACAACGAAGAACGAACAACGAAGAACGAACAACGAAGAACGAACAACGAAGAACGAACAACGAAGAACGAACAACGAAGAACGAACAACGAACAACGAACAACGAACAACGAACAACGAACAACGAACAACGAACAACGAACAACGAACAACGAACAACGAACAACGAACAACGAACAACGAACAACGAACAACGAACAACGAACAACGAACAACGAACAACGAACAACGAACAACGAAGAACGAACAACGAAGAACGAACAACGAAGAACGAACAACGAAGAACGAACAACGAAGAACGAACAACGAAGAACGAACAACGAAGAACGAACAACGAAGAACGAACAACGAAGAACGAACAACGAAGAACGAACAACGAAGAACGAACAACGAAGAACGAACAACGAAGAACGAACAACGAAGAACGAACAACGAAGAACGAACAACGAAGAACGAACAACGAAGAACGAACAACGAAGAACGAACAACGAACAACGAACAACGAACAACGAACAACGAACAACGAACAACGAACAACAAGCAACGAACAACGAACAACAAGCAACGAAGAACAAACAACAAGCAACGAAGAACAAACAACAAGCAACGAAGAACAAACAACAAGCAACGAAGAACAAACAACAAGCAACGAAGAACAAACAACAAGCAACGAAGAACAAACAACAAGCAACGAAGAACAAACAACAAGCAACGAAGATCAAACAACAAGCAACGAAGAACAAACAACAAGCAACGAAGAACAAACAACAAGCAACGAAGAACAAACAACAAGCAACGAAGAACAAACAACAAGCAACGAAGAACAAACAACAAGCAACGAAGAACAAACAACAAGCAACGAAGAACAAACAACAAGCAACGAAGAACAAACAACAAGCAACGAAGAACCAACAACAAGCAACGAAGAACCAACAACAAGCAACGAAGAACCAACAACAAGCAACGAAGAACCAACAACAAACAACGAAGAACCAACAACAAACAACGAAGAACAAACAACAAACAACGAAGAACAAACAACAAACAACGAAGAACAAACAACAAACAACGAAGAACAAACAACAAACAAACGAAGAACAAACAACAAACAAACGAAGAACAAACAACAAACAAACGAAGAACAAACAACGAAGAACAAACAACGAAGAACAAACAACGAAGAACAAACAACGAAGAACAAAAAACGAAGAACAAACAACGAAGAACAAACAACGAAGAACAAACAACGAAGAACAAACAACGAACAACGAACAACGAACAACGAACAACGAACAACGAACAACGAACAACGAACAACGAACAACGAACAACGAACAACGAACAACGAACAACGAACAACGAACAACGAACAACGAACAACGAACAACGAACAACGAACAACGAACAACGAACAACCAGCAACGAACAACCAGCAACGAACAACCAGCAACGAACAACAAGCAACGAAGAACGAACAACAAGCAACGAAGAACAAACAACAAACAACGAAGAACAAACAACAAACAACGAAGAACAAACAACAAACAACGAAGAACAAACAACAAACAACGAAGAACAAACAACGAAGAACGAACAACGAAGAACGAACAACGAAGAACGAACAACGAAGAACGAACAACGAAGAACGAACAACGAAGAACGAACAACGAAGAACGAACAACGAAGAACGAACAACGAAGAACGAACAACGAAGAACGAACAACGAAGAACGAACAACGAAGAACGAACAACGAAGAACGAACAACGAAGAACGAACAACGAAGAACGAACAACGAAGAACGAACAACGAAGAACGAACAACGAAGAACGAACAACGAAGAACGAACAACGAAGAACGAACAACGAAGAACGAACAACGAAGAACGAACAACGAAGAACGAACAACGAAGAACGAACAACGAAGAACGAACAACGAAGAACGAACAACGAAGAACGAACAACGAAGAACGAACAACGAAGAACGAACAACGAAGAACGAACAACGAAGAACGAACAACGAAGAACGAACAACGAAGAACGAACAACGAAGAACGAACAACGAAGAACGAACAACCAACAACGAAGAACGAACAACGAAGAACGAACAACGAAGAACGAACAACGAAGAACGAACAACGAAGAACGAACAACGAAGAACGAACAACGAAGAACGAACAACGAAGAACGAACAACGAAGAACGAACAACGAAGAACGAACAACGAAGAACGAACAACGAAGAACGAACAACGAAGAACGAACAACGAAGAACGAACAACGAAGAACGAACAACGAAGAACGAACAACGAACAACGAACAACGAAGAACGAACAACGAAGAACGAACAACGAAGAACGAACAACGAAGAACGAACAACGAAGAACGAACAACGAAGAACGAACAACGAAGAACGAACAACGAAGAACGAACAACGAAGAACGAACAACGAAGAACGAACAACGAAGAACGAACAACGAAGAACGAACAACGAAGAACGAACAACGAAGATCGAACAACGAAGATCGAACAACGAAGAACGAACAACGAAGAACGAACAACGAAGAACGAACAACGAAGAACGAACAACGAAGAACGAACAACGAAGAACGAACAACGAAGAACGAACAACGAAGAACGAACAACGAAGAACGAACAACGAAGAACGAACAACGAAGAACGAACAACGAACAACGAAGAACAAACAACGAACAACGAAGAACAAACAACGAACAACGAAGAACAAACAACGAACAACGAAGAACAAACAACGAACAACGAAGAACAAACAACGAACAACGAAGAACAAACAACGAACAACGAAGAACAAACAACGAACAACGAAGAACAAACAACGAACAACGAAGAACAAACAACGAAGAACGAACAACGAAGAACAAACAACGAAGAACAAACAACGAAGAACAAACAACGAACAACGAAGAACGAACAACGAACAACGAAGAACGAACAACGAAGAACGAACAACGAACAACGAAGAACGAACAACGTACAACGAACAACGAACAACGAACAACGAACAACGAAGAACGAAGAACGAACAACGAAGAACGAAGAACGAAGAACGAACAACGAACAACGAAGAACGAACAACGAAGAACGAAGAACGAACAACGAACAACGAACAACGAACAACGAACAACGAACAACGAACAACGAACAACGAACAACGAACAACGAACAACGAACAACGAACAACGAACAACGAACAACGAACAACGATCAACGAACAACGAACAACGAACAACGAACAACGAACAACGAACAACGGACAACGAACAACGAACAACGAACAACGGACAACGAACAACGGACAACGAACAACGGACAACCAACAACGAACAACGAACAACGAACAACGAACAACGAACAACGAACAACGAACAACGAACAACGAACAACGAACAACGAACAACGAACAACGAACAACGAACAACGAACAACGAACAACGAACAACGAACAACGAACAACGAACAACGAACAACGAACAACGAACAACGAACAACGAACAACGGACAACGAACAACGAACAACGAACAACGAACAACGGACAACGGACAACGAACAACGGACAACGAACAACGAACAACGAACAACGAACAACGGACAACGAACAACGGACAACGAACAACGAACAACGAACAACGAACAACGGACAACGAACAACGGACAACGAACAACGAACAACGAACAACGAACAACGAACAACGAACAACGAACAACGAACAACGAACAACGAACAACGAACAACGAACAACGAACAACGAACAACGAACAACGAACAACGAACAACGATCAACGAACAACGAACAACGAACAACGAACAACGAACAACGAACAACGAACAACGAACAACGAACAACGAACAACGAACAACGAACAACGAACAACGAACAACAAACAACAAACAACAAACAACAAACAACAAACAACAAACAACAAACAACAAACAACAAACAACAAACAACAAACAACAAACAACAAACAACAAACAACAAACAACAAACAACAAACAACAAACAACAAACAACAAACAACAAACAACAAACAACAAACAACAAACAACAAACAACAAACAACAAACAACAAACAACAAACAACAAACAACAAACAACAAACAACAAACAACAAACAACAAACAACAAACAACAAACAACAAACAACAAACAACAAACAACAAACAACAAACAACAAACAACAAACAACAAACAACAAACAACAAACAACAAACAACAAACAACAAACAACAAACAACAAACAACAAACAACAAACAACAAACAACAAACAACAAACAACAAACAACAAACAACAAACAACAAACAACAAACAACAAACAACAAACAACAAACAACAAACAACAAACAACAAACAACAAACAACAAACAACAAACAACAAACAACAAACAACAAACAACAAACAACAAACAACAAACAACAAACAACAAACAACAAACAACAAACAACAAACAACAAACAACAAACAACGAAGAACAAACAACAAACAACGAAGAACAAACAACAAACAACGAAGAACAAACAACAAACAACGAAGAACAAACAACAAACAACGAAGAACAAACAACAAACAACGAAGAACAAACAACAAACAACGAAGAACAAACAACAAACAACGAAGAACAAACAACAAACAACGAAGAACAAACAACAAACAACGAAGAACAAACAACAAACAACGAAGAACAAACAACAAACAACGAAGTACAAACAACAAACAACGAAGAACAAACAACAAACAACGAAGAACAAACAACAAACAACGAAGAACAAACAACAAACAACGAAGAACAAACAACGAAGAACAAACAACAAACAACGAAGAACAAACAACGAAGAACAAACTACAAACAACGAAGAACAAACAAGAAACAACAAACAACGAAGAACAAACAACGAAGAACGAAGAACAAACAACGAATAACAAACAACGAAGAACAAACAACGAAGAACAAACAACGAAGAACAAACAACGAAGAACAAACAACGAAGAACAAACAACGAAGAACAAACAACGAAGAACAAACAACGAAGAACAAACAACGAAGAACAAACAACGAAGAACAAACAACGAAGAACAAACAACGAAGAACAAACAACGAAGAACAAACAACGAAGAACAAACAACGAAGAACAAACAACGAAGAACAAACAACGAAGAACAAACAACGAAGAACAAACAACGAAGAACAAACAACGAAGAACAAACAACGAAGAACAAACAACGAAGAACAAACAACGAAGATCAAACAACGAAGATCAAACAACGAAGAACAAACAACGAACAACGAAGAACGAACAACGAACAACGAAGAACGAACAACGAACAACGAACAACGAACAACGAACAACGAACAACGAACAACGAACAACGAAGAACGAACAACGAAGAACGAACAACGAAGAACGAACAACGAAGAACGAACAACGAAGAACGAACAACGAAGAACGAACAACGAAGAACGAACAACGAAGAACGAAGAACGAACAACGAAGAACGAACAACGAAGAACAAACAACGAACAACGAAGAACAAACAACGAACAACGAAGAACAAACAACGAACAACGAAGAACAAACAACGAACAACGAAGAACAAACAACGAAGAACGAAGAACAAACAACGAAGAACGAAGAACAAACAACGAAGAACGAACAACGAAGAACAAACAACGAAGAACAAACAACGAAGAACAAACAACGAAGAACAAACAACGAACAACGAACAACGAACAACGAAGAACAAACAACGAACAACGAAGAACAAACAACGAACAACGAAGAACAAACAACGAACAACGAAGAACAAACAACGAACAACGAAGAACAAACAACGAACAACGAAGAACAAACAACGAACAACGAAGAACAAACAACGAACAACGAAGAACAAACAACGAACAACGAAGAACAAACAACGAACAACGAAGAACAAACAACGAACAACGAAGAACAAACAACGAACAACGAAGAACAAACAACAAACAACGAAGAACAAACAACGAAGAACAAACAACGAAGAACGAAGAACAAACAACGAAGAACAAACAACGAAGATCAAACAACGAAGATCAAACAACGAACAACGAAGAACGAACAACGAACAACGAAGAACGAACAACGAAGAACGAACAACGAACAACGAACAACGAACAACGAACAACGAAGAACGAACAACGAAGAACGAACAACGAAGAACGAACAACGAAGAACGAACAACGAAGAACGAACAACGAAGAACGAACAACGAAGAACGAAGAACGAAGAACGAAGAACGAACAACGAACAACGAACAACGAACAACGAACAACGGACAACGAACAACGAACAACGGACAACGAACAACGAACAACGGACAACGAACAACGAACAACGGACAACGAACAACGAACAACGGACAACGGACAACGAACAACGAACAACGGACAACGAACAACGCACAACGGACAACGAACAACGAACAACGAACAACGAACAACGAACAACGAACAACGAAGAACGAAGAACGAAGAACGAAGAACGAACAACGAACAACGAAGAACGAACAACGAACAACGAAGAACGAACAACGAACAACGAAGAACAAACAACAAACAACGAAGAACAAACAACAAACAACGAAGAACAAACAACAAACAACGAAGAACAAACAACAAACAACGAAGAACAAACAACAAACAACGAAGAACAAACAACAAACAACGAAGAACAAACAACAAACAACGAAGGACAAACAACAAACAACGAAGAACAAACAACGAAGAACAAACAACGAAGAACAAACAACGAAGAACAAACAACGAAGAACAAACAAACGAAGAACAAAAATCGAAGAACAAACAACGAAGAACAAACATCGAAGAACAAACAACGAAGAACAAACAACGAAGAACAAACAACGAAGAACAAACAACGAAGAACAAACAACGAAGAACAAACAACGAAGAACAAACAACGAAGAACAAACAACGAAGAACAAACAACGAAGAACAAACAACGAAGAACAAACAACGAAGAACAAACAACGAAGAACAAACAACGAAGAACAAACAACGAAGAACAAACAACGAAGAACAAACAACGAAGAACAAACAACGAAGAACAAACAACGAAGAACAAACAACGAAGAACAAACAACGAAGAACAAACAACGAAGAACAAACAACGAAGAACAAACAACGAAGAACAAACAACGAAGAACAAACAACGAAGAACAAACAACGAAGAACAAACAACGAAGAACAAACAACGAAGAACAAACAACGAAGAACAAACAACGAAGAACAAACAACGAAGAACGAAGAACAAACAACGAACAACGAAGAACAAACAACGAACACGAAGAACACACAACGAACAACGAAGAACACACAACGAACAACGAAGAACAAACAACGAACAACGAAGAACAAACAACGAACAACGAAGAACAAACAACGAACAACGAAGAACAAACAACGAACAACCGAAGAACAAACAACGAACAACGAAGAACAAACAACGAACAACGAAGAACAAACAACGAACAACGAAGAACAAACAACGAACAACGAAGAACAAACAACGAACAACGAAGAAACAAACAACGAACAACGAAGAACAAACAACGAACAACGAAGAACAAACAACGAACAACGAAGAACAAACAACGAAGAACGAAGAACAAACAACGAAGAACGAAGAACAAACAACGAAGAACGAAGAACAAACAACGAACAACGAAGAACAAACAACGAAGAACAAACAACGAAGAACAAACAACGACAACGAAGAAACAAACAACGAACAACGAAGAACGAACAACGAACAACGAAGAACGAACAACGAACAACGAAGAACGAACAACGTACAACGAACAACGAACAACGAACAACGAACAACGACAACGAACAACGAACAACGAACAACGAACAACGAACAACGAACAACGAAGAACGAAGAACGAAGAACGAAGAACGAAGAACGAAGAACGAAGAACGAAGAACGAAGAACGAAGAACGAAGAACGAAGAACGAAGAACGAAGAACGAAGAACGAAGAAGAACGAGAACGAAGAACGAAGAACGAAGAACGAACAACGAACAACGAACAACGAAGAACGAACAACGAACAACGAACAACGAACAACGAACAACGAACAACGAACAACGAACAACGAACAACGAACAACGAACAACGGAACAACGAACAACAAACAACAACAAACAACAAACAACAAACAACAAACAACAAACAACAACACAACAAACAAACAAACAACAAACAAACAAACAACAAACAAACAACAACAACAAACAACAAACAACAAACAACAAACAACAAACAACAAACAACAAACAACAAACAACAAACAACAAACAACAAACAACAAACAACAAACAACAAACAACAAACAACAAACAACAAACAACAAACAACAAACAACAAACAACAAACAACAAACAACAAACAACAAACAACAAACAACAAACAACAAACAACAAACAACAAACAACAAACAACAAACAACAAACAACAAACAACAAACAACAAACAACAAACAACAAACAACAAACAACAAACAACAAACAACAAACAACAAACAACAAACAACAAACAACAAACAACAAACAACAAACAACAAACAACAAACAACAAACAACAAACAACAAACAACAAACAACAAACAACAAACAACAAACAACAAACAACAAACAACAAACAACAAACAACAAACAACAAACAACAAACAACAAACAACAAACAACAAACAACAAACAACAAACAACAAACAACAAACAACAAACAACAAACAACAAACAACAAACAACAAACAACAAACAACAAACAACAAACAACAAACAACAAACAACAAACAACAAACAACAAACAACAAACAACAAACAACAAACAACAAACAACAAACAACAAACAACAAACAACAAACAACAAACAACAAACAACAAACAACAAACAACAAACAACAAACAACAAACAACAAACAACAAACAACAAACAACAAACAACAAACAACAAACAACAAACAACAAACAACAAACAACAAACAACAAACAACAAACAACAAACAACAAACAACAAACAACAAACAACAAACAACAAACAACAAACAACAAACAACAAACAACAAACAACAAACAACAAACAACAAACAACAAACAACAAACAACAAACAACAAACAACAAACAACAAACAACAAACAACAAACAACAAACAACAAACAACAAACAACAAACAACAAACAACAAACAACAAACAACAAACAACAAACAACAAACAACAAACAACAAACAACAAACAACAAACAACAAACAACAAACAACAAACAACAAACAACAAACAACAAACAACAAACAACAAACAACAAACAACGAAGAACAAACAACAAACAACGAAGAACAAACAACAAACAACGAAGAACAAACAACAAACATCGAAGAACAAACAACAAACAACGAAGAACAAACAACAAACAACGAAGAACAAACAACAAACAACGAATAACAAACAACGAAGAACAAACAACGAAGAACAAACAACGAAGAACAAACAACGAAGAACAAACAACGAAGAACAAACAACGAAGAACAAACAACGAAGAACAAACAACGAAGAACAAACAACGAAGAACAAACAACGAAGAACGAAGAACAAACAACGAAGAACGAAGAACAAACAACGAACAACGAAGAACAAACAACGAACAACGAAGAACAAACAACGAACAACGAAGAACACACAACGAACAACGAAGAACAAACAACGAACAACGAAGAACAAACAACGAACAACGAAGAACAAACAACGAACAACGAAGAACAAACAACGAACAACGAAGAACAAACAACGAACAACGAAGAACAAACAACGAACAACGAAGAACAAACATCGAACAACGAAGAACAAACAACGAACAACGAAGAACAAACAACGAACAACGAAGAACAAACAACGAACAACGAAGAACAAACAACGAACAACGAAGAACAAACAACGAACAACGAAGAACAAACAACGAACAACGAAGAACAAACAACGAACAACGAAGAACAAACAACGAACAACGAAGAACAAACAACGAAGAACGAAGAACAAACAACGAAGAACGAAGAACAAACAACGAAGAACGAAGAACAAACAACGAACAACGAAGAACAAACAACGAAGAACAAACAACGAAGA
>NW_027477745.1:0-58123 GCF_051020955.1 Megalopta genalis | reverse complement strand
GAAACAAACGAGTTAGCTTCAAATTCAGGGGAATCACATGATTTAGATTCAAATCAATGCTATGTAGAAGGTTTAGCTTCAACTCCATGCGACACAAATGATTTAGCGTCAGATATTTGCGATATAAGTGATATAGCTTCAAATGCAGACGACACAAAAGAGTTAACAACAAATCCAAGCGAAACACATGATTTAGGTTCAAATCAATGCGAAGTAGGAGGTTTAGCTTCAAATCCATGCGAAACAAATGATTTAGATTCAGATACTTGCAATATAAGTTATATAGCCTCGAATGCAGACGAAACAAACGAGTTAGCTTAAATCCATGCTAAACTCATGATTTAGCTTTAAATCAATGCGATCTAGATGTCTTCGCATCAAATCCATGCTAAACAAATGATTAAGCTTCAAATCAATGCTATGTAGACAGTTTAGCTTCAAATCCATGCGACAGAAATAATTTAGCTTCAGATACTTGCGATATAAGTGATATAGCTTCAAATCCAGACGAAACAAAAGAGTTAGCTTCAAATCCAAGCGAAACATATGATTTAGCATCAAATCAATGCTCTCTAGAAGGTTTAGCTTCAAATCCAAGCGACACAAATGATTTAGCTTCAGATACCGGCGATATAAGTGATATAGCTTCAAATGCAGGCGAAACGTACGAGCTAGCTTTAAATCCATGCGAAACAAATGAATTAACTTAAGATACTTGCGATATAAGTGATATAGCCTCAAATGCAGACGAATCAAACGAATGAGCTTCAAAATCCATGCGATACACATGATTTAGATTCAAAGCAATGCGAAGTAGAAGGTTTAGCTTCAAATCCATACGAAACAAATGAATTAGTTTCAGATACTTGCGATATAAGTGATATAGCTTCAAATACAGACGAAACAAAAGAGTTAACTTCAAATCCAAGCGAAACATATGCTTTAGCTTCAAATCAATGCGCTGTGGAAGGTTTATCTTCAAATGCAAGCGAAACACATGATTTAGCTTCAAATCAATGCGATGTAGAAGGTTTAGCTTCAAATCCATACGAAACAAATGAATTAGTTTCAGATACTTGCGATATAAGTGATATAGCTTCAAATACAGACGAAACAAAAGAGTTAACTTCAAATCCAAGCGAAACATATGCTTTAGCTTCAAATCAATGCGCTGTGGAAGGTTTATCTTCAAATGCAAGCGAAACACATGATTTAGCTTCAAATCAATGCGATGTAGAAGGTTTAGCTTCAAATCCATGCGAAACAAATTAATTAGCTTCAGATACTTGCAATATAAGTGGCATTGCCTCTAATGCAGACGAAACAAACGAGTTAGCTTCGAATCCATGCGAAACTCATGATTTAGCTTTAAATCAAAGCGAACTAGACGTCTTAGCATCAAATCCATGCGAAACAAATGATTTAGCTTCAGATACCGGCGATATAAGTGATATAGCTTCAAATGCAGACGACACAAAAGAGTTAATAACAAATACAAGCGAAACATATGATTTAGCTTCAAATCAATGCGATGTAATAGGCTTAGCTTCAAATCCATGCGAATCAAATGATTTAGGTTCAGATACTTGCGATATAACTGATGTAGCTTCAAGTGCAGGCGATACAAACGAGGTAGCACCAGATCCATACGAAACAAATGATTTAGCTTCAAATCAATGCTATGTAGAAAGTTCAGCTTCAAATCCATGCGAAAGAAATGGTTTACCTTCAAACACTTGGGATATAAGTGATATAGCTTCATACGCAGACGAATTCGTCGAGATAGCTTCAAAATCCATGCGACGCACATGACTTAGCTTTAAATCAATGCGATGTAGAAGGCTTAGCTTCAAATCGATGCGAAACAAATGATTTAACTTCAGATACCGGCGATATAAGTGATATAGCTTCAAATGCAGGCGAAACGTACGAGCTAGCTGCGAATCCATGCGATACAAATGAATTAACTTCAGATACTTGCGATATAAGTGAAATAGCCTCAAATGCAGACGAATCAAACGAGTTAGCTTCAAAATCCATGCGATACACATGATTTAGCTTCAAATCAAAGCGAAGTAGATGGCTCAGCTTCAAATCCATGCGAAACAAATGATTTAGGTTCAGATACTTGCAATATAAGTGATATAGCTTCAAATGCGGGAGAAACAAACGAGTTATCTCCAAATCCATGCGAAACAAATGATTGAGCTTCAAACACTTGGGATATAGGTGATATATCTTCAACTGCGAGCGAAACAAACGAGTTAGCTTCAAATCCAAGCGAAACAAATTATTTAGCTTCAAATCAATACGATGAAGAAGGTTTAGCTTCAATTCAATGCGATGAAGAAGGTTTAGCTTCACATCCAAGCGAAACACATGATTTAGCTACAAATCAATGCGATGTAGAAGGTTTAGCTTCAAATCAATGCGATGTAGTAGGTTTAGCTTCAAATCCATGCGACACAAATGATTTAGCTTCAAATACTTGCGATATAAATGATATATCTTCAAATGCAGATGATAAAAACGAGTTAGCGTCTTATCCATGCGAAACTCATGACACACCTTCAAGTCAATGCGAACTAGTTGTCTTAGATTCAAATCCATGGGTAAGAAATGATTTAGCTTCAGATACTGGCGATATAGGTGATATAGCTTCAAATGCAGACGAAACAAACGAGTTAGCTTCAAATTCAGGGGAATCACATGATTTAGATTCAAATCAATGCTATGTAGAAGGTTTAGCTTCAACTCCATGCGACACAAATGATTTAGCGTCAGATATTTGCGATATAAGTGATATAGCTTCAAATGCAGACGACACAAAAGAGTTAACAACAAATCCAAGCGAAACACATGATTTAGGATCAAATCAATGCGAAGTAGGAGGTTTAGCTTCAAATCCATGCGAAACAAATGATTTAGATTCAGATACTTGCAATATAAGTTATATAGCCTCGAATGCAGACGAAACAAACGAGTTAGCTTAAATCCATGCTAAACTCATGATTTAGCTTTAAATCAATGCGATCTAGATGTCTTCGCATCAAATCCATGCTAAACAAATGATTAAGCTTCAAATCAATGCTATGTAGACAGTTTAGCTTCAAATCCATGCGACAGAAATTATTTAGCTTCAGATACTTGCGATATAAGTGATATAGCTTCAAATCCAGACGAAACAAAAGAGTTAGCTTCAAATCCAAGCGAAACATATGATTTAGCATCAAATCAATGCTCTCTAGAAGGTTTAGCTTCAAATCCAAGCGACACAAATGATTTAGCTTCAGATACCGGCGATATAAGTGATATAGCTTCAAATGCAGGCGAAACGTACGAGCTAGCTTTAAATCCATGCGAAACAAATGAATTAACTTAAGATACTTGCGATATAAGTGATATAGCCTCAAATGCAGACGAATCAAACGAATGAGCTTCAAAATCCATGCGATACACATGATTTAGATTCAAAGCAATGCGAAGTAGAAGGTTTAGCTTCAAATCCATACGAAACAAATGAATTAGTTTCAGATACTTGCGATATAAGTGATATAGCTTCAAATACAGACGAAACAAAAGAGTTAACTTCAAATCCAAGCGAAACATATGCTTTATGTTCAAATCAATGCGCTGTGGAAGGTTTATCTTCAAATGCAAGCGAAACACATGATTTAGCTTCAAATCAATGCGATGTAGAAGGTTTAGCTTCAAATCCATACGAAACAAATGAATTAGTTTCAGATACTTGCGATATAAGTGATATAGCTTCAAATACAGACGAAACAAAAGAGTTAACTTCAAATCCAAGCGAAACATATGCTTTAGCTTCAAATCAATGCGCTGTGGAAGGTTTATCTTCAAATGCAAGCGAAACACATGATTTAGCTTCAAATCAATGCGATGTAGAAGGTTTAGCTTCAAATCCATGCGAAACAAATGAATTAGCTTCAGATACTTGCAATATAAGTGGCATTGCCTCTAATGCAGACGAAACAAACGAGTTAGCTTCGAATCGATGCGAAACTCATGATTTAGCTTTAAATCAAAGCGAACTAGACGTCTTAGCATCAAATTCATGCGAAACAAATGATTTAGCTTCAGATACCGGCGATATAAGTGATATAGCTTCAAATGCAGACGACACAAAAGAGTTAATAACAAATACAAGCGAAACATATGATTTAGCTTCAAATCAATGCGATGTAATAGGCTTAGCTTCAAATCCATGCGAATCAAATGATTTAGGTTCAGATACTTGCGATATAACTGATGTAGCTTCAAGTGCAGGCGATACAAACGAGGTAGCACCAGATCCATACGAAACAAATGATTTAGCTTCAAATCAATGCTATGTAGAAAGTTCAGCTTCAAATCCATGCGAAACAAATGGTTCAGCTACAAATACTTGTGATATAAATTACTTAGCTACAACTGCAGGCGGAACGAACGAGTTAGCTTCAAATCCATGCGAAACACATGATTTAGCTGCAAAGCAATGCGATGAAGAAGGTTCAGCTTCAAATCCATGCGACACAAATGATTTAGCTTCAGATACTTGCGATATAAGTGATATAGCTTCAAATGCGGGAGAAACAAACGAGTTATCTCCAAATCCATGCGAAACAAATGATTGAGCTTCAATCACTTAGGATATACGTGATATATCTTCAACTGCGAGCGAAACAAACGAGTTAGCTTCAAATCCAAGCGAAACAAATTATTTAGCTTCAAATCAATATGATGAAGAAGGTTTAGCTTCAATTCAATGCGATGAAGAAGGTTTAGCTTCACATCCAAGCGAAACACATGATTTAGCTACAAATCAATGGGATGTAGAAGGTTTAGCTTCAAATCAATGCGATGTAGTAGGTTTAGCTTCAAATCCATGCGACACAAATGATTTAGCTTCAAATACTTGCGATATAAATGAAATATCTTCAAATGCAGATGATAAAAACGAGTTAGCGTCTTATCCATGCGAAACTCATGACACACCTGCAAATCAATGCGAACTAGATGTCTTAGATTCAAATCCATGGGTAAGAAATGATTTAGCTTCAGATACTGGCGATATAGGTGATATAGCTTCAAATGCAGACGAAACAAACGAGTTAGCTTCAAATTCAGGGGAATCACATGATTTAGATTCAAATCAATGCTATGTAGAAGGTTTAGCTTCAACTCCATGCGACACAAATGATTTAGCGTCAGATATTTGCGATATAAGTGATATAGCCTCAAATGCAGACGAATCAAACGAGTTAGCTTCAAAATCCATGCGATACACATGATTTAGCTTCAAATCAAAGCGAAGTAGAAGGCTCAGCTTCAAATCCATGCGAAACAAATAATTTTGCTTCAGATACTTGCGATATAAGCGATATAGCTTTAAATGCAGACGACACAAAAGAGTTAATAACAAATCCAAGAGAAACACATGATTTAGCTTCAAATCAATGCGATGTAGAAGGCTTAGCTTCAAAACCATGCGAAACAAATGATTTAGGTTCAGATACTTGCGATATAACTGATATAGCTTCAAGTGCAGGCAAAAACAAACGAGGTAGCACCAGATCCATGCGAAACAAATGATTTAGCTTCAAATCAATGCTATGTAGAAGGTTCAGCTTCTAATCCACGCGAAACAAATGGTTCAGCTACAAATACTTGTGCTATAAATTACTCAGCTACAACTGCAGGCGGAACGAACGAGTTAGCTTCAAATCCATGCGAAACACATGATTTAGCTGCAAAGCAATGCGATGTAGAAGGTTCAGCTTCAAATCCATGCGACACAAGTGATTTAGCTTCAGATACTTGCGATATAAGTGATATAGCTTCAAATCCAGACGAAACAAAAGAGTTAGCTTCAAATCCAAGCGAATCATATGATTTAGCTTCAAATCAATGCGCTGTAGAAGGTTTATCTTCAAATCCATGCGATACACATGATTTAGGTTCAAATCAATGCGAAGTAGAAGGTTTAGCTTCAAATCCATGCGACACAAATAATTTAGATCCAGATACTTGCGATATAAGTGATATAGCTTCAAATCCAGACGAAACAAAAGAGTTAGCTTCAAATCCAAGCGAATCATATGATTTAGCTTCAAATCAATGCGCTGTAGAAGGTTTATCTTCAAATCCAAGCGAAACACATGATTTAGCTTCAAATCAATGCGATGTAGAAGGTTCAGCTTCAAATCCATGCGACACAAATGATTTAGCTTCAGATACTTGCGATATAAATGATATAGCTTCAAGTGCAGGGGAAACAAACGAGTTAGCTTCAAACCCATGCAAAACACATCATTAAGCTTCAAATCAATGCTATGTAGAAGATTTAGCTTCAAATCCATGCGACACAAATGATTTAGCTTCAGATACTTGCGATTTAAGTGATATAGCTTCAAATCCAGACGAAACAAAAGAGTTAACTTCAAATCCAAGCGAAACATATGAATTAGCTTCAAATCAATGCGATGTAGAATGTTTAGCTTCAAATCCAAGCAAAACACATGATTTAGCTTCAAATCAATGCGATGTAGAAGGTTTAGCTTCAAAGCCATGCGAAACAAATGATTTAGCATCAGATACTTGCGATATAAATGATATAGCTTCAAGTGCAGGGGAAACAAAAGAGTTAGCTTCAAATCCATGCTAAACAAATGATTAAGCTTCAAATCAATGCTATGTAGAAGGTTTAGCTTCAAATCCATGCGACAGAAATGATTTAGCTTCAGATACTTGCGATATAAGTGATATAGCTTCAAATCCGGACGAAGCAAAAGAGTTAGCTTCAAATCCAAGCGAAACATATGATTTAGCTTCAAATCAATGCGCTGTAGAAGGTTTAGCTTCAAATCCAAGCGACACAAATGATTTAGCTTCAGATACCGGCGACATAAGTGATATAGCTTCAAATGCAGGCGAAACGTACGAGCTAGCTTTAAATCCATGCGAAACAAATGAATTAACTTCAGATACTTGCGATATAAGTGATATAGCCTCAAATGCAGACTAATCAAACGAGTTAGCTTCAAAATCCATGCGATACACATGATTTAGCTTCAAATCAAAGCGAAGTAGAAGGCTTAGCATCAAATCCATGCGAAACAAATAATTTTGCTTCAGATACTTGCGATATTAGTGATATAGCTTCAAATGCAGACGGCACAAAAGAGTTAACAGCAAATCCAAGCGAAACATATGATTTAGCTTCAAATCAATGCGATGTAGAAGGCTTAGCTTCAAATCAATGCGAAACAAATGATTTAGGTTCAGATACTTGCGATATAACTGATATAGCTTCAAGTGCAGGCGAAACAAACGAGGTAGCACCAGATCCATGCGAAACAAATGATTTAGCTTCAAATCAATGCTATGTAGAAGGTTCAGCTTCAAATCCATGCGAAACAAATGGTTCAGCTACAAATACTTGTGATATAAATTACTTAGCTACAACTTCAGGCGGAACGAACGAGTCAGCATCAAATCCATGCGAAACACATTATTTAGCTGCAAAGCAATGCGATGTAGAAGGTTCAGCTTCAAATCCATGCGACAGAAATGATTTAGCTTCAGATACTTGCGATATAAGTGATATAGCTTCAAATCCGGACGAAGCAAAAGAGTTAGCTTCAAATCCAAGCGAAACATATGATTTAGCTTCAAATCAATGCGCTGTAGAAGGTTTAGCTTCAAATCCAAGCGACACAAATGATTTAGCTTCAGATACCGGCGACATAAGTGATATAGCTTCAAATGCAGGCGAAACGTACGAGCTAGCTTTAAATCCATGCGAAACAAATGAATTAACTTCAGATACTTGCGATATAAGTGATATAGCCTCAAATGCAGACTAATCAAACGAGTTAGCTTCAAAATCCATGCGATACACATGATTTAGCTTCAAATCAAAGCGAAGTAGAAGGCTTAGCATCAAATCCATGCGAAACAAATAATTTTGCTTCAGATACTTGCGATATTAGTGATATAGCTTCAAATGCAGACGGCACAAAAGAGTTAACAGCAAATCCAAGCGAAACATATGATTTAGCTTCAAATCAATGCGATGTAGAAGGCTTAGCTTCAAATCAATGCGAAACAAATGATTTAGGTTCAGATACTTGCGATATAACTGATATAGCTTCAAGTGCAGGCGAAACAAACGAGGTAGCACCAGATCCATGCGAAACAAATGATTTAGCTTCAAATCAATGCTATGTAGAAGGTTCAGCTTCAAATCCATGCGAAACAAATGGTTCAGCTACAAATACTTGTGATATAAATTACTTAGCTACAACTTCAGGCGGAACGGACGAGTCAGCATCAAATCCATGCGAAACACATTATTTAGCTGCAAAGCAATGCGATGTAGAAGGTTCAGCTTCAAATCCATGCGACACAAATGATTTAGCTTCAGATACCTGCGATATAAATGATATAGCTTCAAGAGCAGGGGAAACAAACGAGTTAGCTTCAAATCCATGCAAAACACATCATTAAGCTTCAAATCAATGCTATGTAGAAGATTTAGCTTCAAATCCATGCGACACAAATGATTTAGCTTCAGATACTTGCGATTTAAGTGATATAGCTTCAAATCCAGACGAAACAAAAGAGTTAACTTCAAATCCAAGCGAAACATATGAATTAGCTTCAAATCAATGCGATGTAGAAGGTTAAGCTTCAAATCCAAGCAAAACACATGATTTAGCTTCAAATCATTGCGATGTAGAAGGTTTAGCTACAAATCCATGCGACAGAAATGATTTAGCTTCAGATACTTGCGATATAATTGATATAGCTTCAAATCCAGACGAAACAAAAGAGTTAGCTTCAAATCCAAGCGAAACATATGATTTAGCTTCAAATCAATGCGCTGTAGAAGGTTTAGCTTCAAATCCAAGCGACACAAATGATTTAGCTTCAGATACCGGCGATATAAGTGATATAGCTTCAAATGCAGGCGAAACGTACGAGCTAGCTTTAAATCCATGCGAAACAAATGAATTAACTTAAGATACTTGCGATATAAGTGATATAGCCTCAAACGCAGACGAATCAAACGAGTTAGCTTCAAAATCCATGCGATACACATGATTTAGCTTCAAATCAAAGCGAAGTAGAAGGCTCAGCTTCAAATCCATGCGAAACAAATAATTTTGCTTCAGATACTTGCGATATAAATGATATAGCTTCAAGTGCAGGGGAAACAAACGAGTTAGCTTCATATCCATGCAAAACACATCATTAAGCTTCAAATCAATGCTATGTAGAAGATTTAGCTTCAAATCCATGCGACAAAAATGATTTAGCTTCAGATACTTGCGATTTAAGTGATATAGCTTCAAATCCAGACGGAACAAAAGAGTTAACTTCAAATCCAAGCGAAACATATGAATTAGCTTCAAATCAATGCGATGTAGAAGGTTTAGCTTCAAATCCAAGCAAAACACATGATTTAGCTTCAAATCAATGCGATGTAGATGGTTTAGCTTCAAAGCCATGCGAAACAAATGATTTAGCATCAGATACTTGCGATATAAATGATATAGGTTCAAGTGCAGGGGAAACAAAAGAGTTAGCTTCAAATCCATGCTAAGCAAATGATTAAGCTTCAAATCAATGCTATGTAGAACGTTTAACTTCAAATCCATGCGACAGAAATGATTTAGCTTCAGATACTTGCAATATAAGTGATATAGCCTCAAATGCAGACGAAACAAACGAGTTAGCTTCTAATCCATGATAAACTCATGATTTAGCTTTAAATCAATTCGATCTAGATGTCTTCGCATCAAATCCATGCAAAACAAATGATTTAGCTTCAGATACCGTTGATATAAGTGATATAGCTTCAAATGCAGGCGAAACGTACGAGCTAGCTTCGAATCCATGCGATACAACTGAATTAACTTCAGATACTTGCGATATAAGTGATATAGCCTCAAATGCAGACGAATCAAACGAGTTAGCTTCAAAATCCATTCGATACACATGATTTAGCTGCAAATCAATGCGATGTAGAAGGTTTAGCTTCAAATCCGATCGAAACACATGATTTAGCTTCAAATCAATGCGATGTAGAAGGTTTAGCTTCAATTCCATGCGAAACAAATGACTTAGATTCAAACACTTGGGATATAAGTGATATAGCTTCAAATGCAGACGAATCAAACGAGTTAGCTACAAAATCCATGGGATTCACATGATTTAGCTTCAAATCAACGCGAAGTAGATGGCTTAGCTTCAAATCCATGCGACACAAATGATTTAGCTTCAGATACTTGCGATATAAGTGATATATCTTCAAATCCAGACGAAACAAAAGAGTTAGCTTCAAATCCAAGCGGAACATATGATTTGGCTTCAAATCAATGCGCTGTAGAAGGTTTAGCTTCAAATCCAAGCGACACAAATGATTTAGCTTCAGATACCGGCGATATAAGTGATATAGCTTCAAATGCAGGCGGAACGTACGAGCTAGCTTTAAATCCATGCGAAACATATGATTTAGCTTCAAATCAAAGCGAAGTAGAAGGCTCAGCTTCAAATCCATGCGAAACAAATAATTTTGCTTCAGATACATGCGATATAAGCGATACAGCTTCAAATGCAGAAGACACAAAAGAGTTAATAACAAATCCAAGCGAAACATATGATTTAACTTCAAATCAATGCGATGTAGAAGGCTTAGCTTCAAATCCATGCGAAACAAATGGTTCAGCTACAAATACTTGTGATATAAATTACTCAGCTACAACTGCAGGCGGAACGAACGATTTAGCTTCAAATCCATGCGAAACACATGATTGAGCTGCAAAGCAATGCGATGTAGAAGTTTCAGCTTCAAATCCATGCTACACAAAGGATTTAGCTTCAGATACTTGCGATATAAGTGATATAGCTTCAAATCCAGACGAAACAAAAGTGTTAACTTCAAATCCAAGCGAAACATATGAATTAGCTTCAAATCAATGCGATGTAGAAGGTTTAGCTTCAATTCCATGCGAAACAAATGACTTAGATTCGAACACTTGGGATATAAGTGATATAGCTTCAAATGCAGACGAATCAAACGAGTTAGCTACAAAATCCATGGGATTCACATGATTTAGCTTCTAATCAACGCGAAGTAGATGGCTTAGCTTCAAATCCATGCAAAACAAATACTTCAGTTAGAAATACTTGTGATATAAATTACTTAGCTACAACTGCAGGCGGACGGAACGAGTTAGCTTCAAATCCATGCGAAACACATGATTTAGCTGCAAATCAATGCGATGTACAACGTTCTGCTTCAAATCCATGCGAAACAAATGATTTAGCTTCAAATACATGCGATATAAGTGATATAGCTTCAAATGCAAACGAAACAAAAGAGTTAACTTCAAATCCAAGTGAATCATATGATTTAGCTTCAAATCAATGCGATGTAGAAGGTTTAGCTTCAAATCAATGCGATGTAGAAGGTTCAGCTTCAAATCCATGCGAAACAAACGACTTAGCTTAAAACACTTGGGATATAAGTGATATAGCTTCAAATGCAGACGAATCAAACGATATTGCTTCAAAAACAATGCGAAACACATGATTTAGTTGCAAATCAATGCGATGTAGAAGGTTTAGCTTCAAATCCATGCGAAACAAATAATTTTGCTTCAGATACTTGCGATATAAATGATATAGCTTCAAGTGCAGGGGAAATAAACGAGTTAGCTTCATATCCATGCAAAACACATCATTAAGCTTCAAATCAATGCTATGTAGAAGATTTAGCTTCAAATCCATGCGACACAAATGATTTAGCTTCAGATACTTGCGATTTAAGTGATATAGCTTCAAATCCAGACGGAACAAAAGAGTTAACTTCAAATCCAAGCGAAACATATGAATTAGCTTCAAATCAATGCGATGTAGAAGGTTTAGCTTCAAATCCAAGCAAAACACATGATTTAGCTTCAAATCAATGCGATGTAGATGGTTTAGCTTCAAAGCCATGCGAAACAAATGATTTAGCATCAGATACTTGCGATATAAATGATATAGCTTCAAGTGCAGGGGAAACAAAAGAGTTAGCTTCAAATCCATGCTAAGCAAATGATTAAGCTTCATATCAATGCTATGTAGAACGTTTAACTTCAAATCCATGCGACAGAAATGATTTAGCTTCAGATACTTGCAATATAAGTGATATAGCCTCAAATGCAGACGAAACAAACGAGTTAGCTTCTAATCCATGATAAACTCATGATTTAGCTTTAAATCAATTCGATCTAGATGTCTTCGCATCAAATCCATGCAAAACAAATGATTTAGCTTCAGATACCGTTGATGTAAGTGATATAGCTTCAAATGCAGGCGAAACGTACGAGCTAGCTTCGAATCCATGCGATACAACTGAATTAACTTCAGATACTTGCGATATAAGTGATATAGCCTCAAATGCAGACGAATCAAACGAGTTAGCTTCAAAATCCATTCGATACACATGATTTAGCTGCAAATCAATGCGATGTAGAAGGTTTAGCTTCAAATCCGATCGAAACACATGATTTAGCTGCAAATCAATGCGATGTAGAAGGTTTAGCTTCAAATCCGATCGAAACACATGATTTAGCTTCAAATCAAAGCGAAGTAGATGGCTCAGCTTCAAATCCATGCGAAACAAATGATTTAGGTTCAGATACTTGCAATATAAGTGATATAGCTTCAAATGCGGGAGAAACAAACGAGTTATCTCCAAATCCATGCGAAACAAATGATTGAGCTTCAAACACTTGGGATATAGGTGATATATCTTCAACTGCGAGCGAAACAAACGAGTTAGCTTCAAATCCAAGCGAAACAAATTATTTAGCTTCAAATCAATACGATGAAGAAGGTTTAGCTTCAATTCAATGCGATGAAGAAGGTTTAGCTTCACATCCAAGCGAAACACATGATTTAGCTACAAATCAATGCGATGTAGAAGGTTTAGCATCAAATCAATGCGATGTAGTAGGTTTAGCTTCAAATCCATGCGACACAAATGATTTAGCTTCAAATACTTGCGATATAAATGATATATCTTCAAATGCAGATGATAAAAACGAGTTAGCGTCTTATCCATGCGAAACTCATGACACACCTTCAAGTCAATGCGAACTAGTTGTCTTAGATTCAAATCCATGGGTAAGAAATGATTTAGCTTCAGATACTGGCGATATAGGTGATATAGCTTCAAATGCAGACGAAACAAACGAGTTAGCTTCAAATTCAGGGGAATCACATGATTTAGATTCAAATCAATGCTATGTAGAAGGTTTAGCTTCAACTCCATGCGACACAAATGATTTAGCGTCAGATATTTGCGATATAAGTGATATAGCTTCAAATGCAGACGACACAAAAGAGTTAACAACAAATCCAAGCGAAACACATGATTTAGGTTCAAATCAATGCGAAGTAGGAGGTTTAGCTTCAAATCCATGCGAAACAAATGATTTAGATTCAGATACTTGCAATATAAGTTATATAGCCTCGAATGCAGACGAAACAAACGAGTTAGCTTAAATCCATGCTAAACTCATGATTTAGCTTTAAATCAATGCGATCTAGATGTCTTCGCATCAAATCCATGCTAAACAAATGATTAAGCTTCAAATCAATGCTATGTAGACAGTTTAGCTTCAAATCCATGCGACAGAAATTATTTAGCTTCAGATACTTGCGATATAGGTGATATAGCTTCAAATGCAGACGAAACAAACGAGTTAGCTTCAAATTCAGGGGAATCACATGATTTAGATTCAAATCAATGCTATGTAGAAGGTTTAGCTTCAACTCCATGCGACACAAATGATTTAGCGTCAGATATTTGCGATATAAGTGATATAGCTTCAAATACAGACGAAACAAAAGAGTTAACTTCAAATCCAAGCGAAACATATGCTTTAGCTTCAAATCAATGCGCTGTGGAAGGTTTATCTTCAAATGCAAGCGAAACACATGATTTAGCTTCAAATCAATGCGATGTAGAAGGTTTAGCTTCAAATCCATGCGAAACAAATGAATTAGCTTCAGATACTTGCAATATAAGTGGCATTGCCTCTAATGCAGACGAAACAAACGAGTTAGCTTCGAATCCATGCGAAACTCATGATTTAGCTTTAAATCAAAGCGAACTAGATGTCTTAGCATCAAATCCATGCGAAACAAATGATTTAGCTTTAGATACCGGCGATATAAGTGATATAGCTTCAAATGCAGACGACACAAAAGAGTTAATAACAAATACAAGCGAAACATATGATTTAGCTTCAAATCAATGCGATGTAATAGGCTTAGCTTCAAATCCATGCGAATCAAATGATTTAGGTTCAGATACTTGCGATATAACTGATGTAGCTTCAAGTGCAGGCGATACAAACGAGGTAGCACCAGATCCATGCGAAACAAATGATTTAGCTTCAAATCAATGCTATGTAGAAAGTTCAGCTTCAAATCCATGCGAAACAAATGGTTCAGCTACAAATACTTGTGATATAAATTACTTAGCTACAACTGCAGGCGGAACGAACGAGTTAGCTTCAAATCCATGCGAAACACATGATTTAGCTGCAAAGCAATGCGATGAAGAAGGTTCAGCTTCAAATCCATGCGACACAAATGATTTAGCTTCAGATACTTGCGATATAAATGATATAGCTACAAGTGCAGGGGAAACAAACGAGTTAGCTTCAAATCCATGCAAAACACATCATTAAGCTTCAAATCAATGCTATGTAGAAGGTTTAGCTTCAAATCCATGCGACACATAGGATTTAGCTTCAGATACTTGCGATATAAGTGATATAGCTCCAAATCCAGATGAAACAAAAGAGTTAACTTCAAATCCAAGCGAAACATATGAATTAGCTTCAAAACAATGCGATGTAGAAGGTTTAGCTTCCAATCCAAGCGAAACACATGATTTAGCTTCAAATCAATGCGATGTAGAAGGTATAGCTTCAAAGCCATGAGAAACAAATGATTTTGCATCAGATACCGGCGATATAAGTGATATAGCTTCTAATGCAGGCGAAACGTACGAGCTAGCTTTAAATCCATGCGAAACAAATGAATTAACTTAAGATACTTGCGATATAAGTGATATAGCTTCAAATGCGGGAGAAACAAACGAGTTATCTCCAAATCCATGCGAAACAAATGATTGAGCTTCAATCACTTAGGATATACGTGATATATCTTCAACTGCGAGCGAAACAAACGAGTTAGCTTCAAATCCAAGCGAAACAAATTATTTAGCTTCAAATCAATACGATGAAGAAGGTTTAGCTTCAATTCAATGCGATGAAGAAGGTTTAGCTTCACATCCAAGCGAAACACATGATTTAGCTACAAATCAGTGGGATGTAGAAGGTTTAGCTTCAAATCAATGCGATGTAGTAGGTTTAGCTTCAAATCCATGCGACACAAATGATTTAGCTTCAAATACTTGCGATATAAATGATATATCTTCAAATGCAGATGATAAAAACGAGTTAGCGTCTTATCCATGCGAAACTCATGACACACCTGCAAATCAATGCGAACTAGATGTCTTAGATTCAAATCCATGGGTAAGAAATGATTTAGCTTCAGATACTGGCGATATAGGTGATATAGCTTCAAATGCAGACGACACAAACGAGTTAGCTTCAAATTCAGGGGAATCACATGATTTAGATTCAAATCAATGCTATGTAGAAGGTTTAGCTTCAACTCCATGCGACACAAATGATTTAGCGTCAGATATTTGCGATATAAGTGATATAGCCTCAAATGCAGACGAATCAAACGAGTTAGCTTCAAAATCCATGCGATACACATGATTTAGCTTCAAATCAAAGCGAAGTAGAAGGCTCAGCTTCAAATCCATGCGAAACAAATAATTTTGCTTCAGATACTTGCGATATAAGCGATATAGCTTCAAATGCAGACGACACAAAAGAGTTAATAACAAATCCAAGAGAAACACATGATTTAGCTTCAAATCAATGCGATATAGAAGGCTTAGCTTCAAAACCATGCGAAACAAATGATTTAGGTTCAGATACTTGCGATATAACTGATATAGCTTCAAGTGCAGGCAAAAACAAACGAGGTAGCACCAGATCCATGCGAAACAAATGATTTAGCTTCAAATCAATGCTATGTAGAAGGTTCAGCTTCTAATCCACGCGAAACAAATGGTTCAGCTACAAATACTTGTGCTATAAATTACTCAGCTACAACTGCAGGCGGAACGAACGAGTTAGCTTCAAATCCATGCGAAACACATGATTTAGCTGCAAAGCAATGCGATGTAGAAGGTTCAGCTTCAAATCCATGCGACACAAGTGATTTAGCTTCAGATACTTGCGATACAAGTGATATAGCTTCAAATCCAGACGGAACAAAAGAGTTAACTTCAAATCCAAGCGAAACATATGAATTAGCTTCAAATCAATGCGATGTAGAAGGTTTAGCTTCAAATCCAAGCAAAACACATGATTTAGCTTCAAATCAATGCGATGTAGATGGTTTAGCTTCAAAGCCATGCGAAACAAATGATTTAGCATCAGATACTTGCGATATAAATGATATAGCTTCAAGTGCAGGGGAAACAAAAGAGTTAGCTTCAAATCCATGCTAAGCAAATGATTAAGCTTCAAATCAATGCTATGTAGAACGTTTAACTTCAAATCCATGCGACAGAAATGATTTAGCTTCAGATACTTGCAATATAAGTGATATAGCCTCAAATGCAGACGAAACAAACGAGTTAGCTTCTAATCCATGATAAACTCATGATTTAGCTTTAAATCAATTCGATCTAGATGTCTTCGCATCAAATCCATGCAAAACAAATGATTTAGCTTCAGATACCGTTGATATAAGTGATATAGCTTCAAATGCAGGCGAAACGTACGAGCTAGCTTCGAATCCATGCGATACAACTGAATTAACTTCAGATACTTGCGATATAAGTGATATAGCCTCAAATGCAGACGAATCAAACGAGTTAGCTTCAAAATCCATTCGATACACATGATTTAGCTGCAAATCAATGCGATGTAGAAGGTTTAGCTTCAAATCCGATCGAAACACATGATTTAGCTTCAAATCAATGCGATGTAGAAGGTTTAGCTTCAATTCCATGCGAAACAAATGACTTAGATTCAAACACTTGGGATATAAGTGATATAGCTTCAAATGCAGACGAATCAAACGAGTTAGCTACAAAATCCATGGGATTCACATGATTTAGCTTCAAATCAACGCGAAGTAGATGGCTTAGCTTCAAATCCATGCGACACAAATGATTTAGCTTCAGATACTTGCGATATAAGTGATATATCTTCAAATCCAGACGAAACAAAAGAGTTAGCTTCAAATCCAAGCGGAACATATGATTTGGCTTCAAATCAATGCGCTGTAGAAGGTTTAGCTTCAAATCCAAGCGACACAAATGATTTAGCTTCAGATACCGGCGATATAAGTGATATAGCTTCAAATGCAGGCGAAACGTACGAACTAGCTTTAAATCCATGCGAAACATATGAATTAACTTAAGATACTTGCGATATAAGTGATATAGCCTCAAACGCAGACGAATCAAACGAGTTAGCTTCAAAATCCATGCGATACACATGATTTAGCTTCAAATCAAAGCGAAGTAGAAGGCTCAGCTTCAAATCCATGCGAAACAAATAATTTTGCTTCAGATACATGCGATATAAGCGATACAGCTTCAAATGCAGAAGACACAAAAGAGTTAATAACAAATCCAAGCGAAACATATGATTTAGCTTCAAATCAATGCGATGTAGAAGGCTTAGCTTCAAATCCATGCGAAACAAATGGTTCAGCTACAAATACTTGTGATATAAATTACTCAGCTACAACTGCAGGCGGAACGAACGATTTAGCTTCAAATCCAAGCGAAACATATGAATTAGCTTCAAATCAATGCGATGTAGAAGGTTTAGCTTCAATTCCATGCGAAACAAATGACTTAGATTCGAACACTTGGGATATAAGTGATATAGATTCAAATGCAGACGAATCAAACGAGTTAGCTACAAAATCCATGGGATTCACATGATTTAGCTTCAAATCAACGCGAAGTAGATGGCTTAGCTTCAAATCCATGCGAAACAAATACTTCAGTTAGAAATACTTGTGATATAAATTACTTAGCTACAACTGCAGGCGGACGGAACGAGGTAGCTTCAAATCCATGCGAAACACATGATTTAGCTGCAAATCAATGCGATGTACAACGTTCAGCTTCAAATCCATGCGAAACAAATGATTTAGCTTCAAATACTTGCGATATAAGTGATATAGCTTCAAATGCAAACGAAACAAAAGAGTTAACTTCAAATCCAAGTGAATCATATGATTTAGCTTCAAATCAATGCGATGTAGAAGGTTTAGCTTCAAATCAATGCGATGTAGAAGGTTCAGCTTCAAATCCATGCGAAACAAACGACTTAGCTTAAAACACTTGGGATATAAGTGATATAGCTTCAAATGCAGACGAATCAAACGATATTGCTTCAAAAACCATGCGAAACACATGATTTAGTTGCAAATCAATGCGATGTAGAAGGTTTAGCTTCAAATCCATGCGAAACAAATAATTTTGCTTCAGATACTTGCGATATAAATGATATAGCTTCAAGTGCAGGGGAAACAAACGAGTTAGCTTCATATCCATGCAAAACACATCATTAAGCTTCAAATCAATGCTATGTAGAAGATTTAGCTTCAAATCCATGCGAAACAAATGACTTAGATTCAAACACTTGGGATATAAGTGATATAGCTTCAAGTGCAGGGGAAACGTACGAGCTAGCTTTAAATCCATGCGAAACAATTGAATTAAATTAAGATACTTGCGATATAAGTGATATAGCCTCAAACGCAGACGAATCAAACGAGTTAGCTTCAAAATCCATGCTATACACATGATTTACCTTCAAATCAAAGCGAAGTAGAAGGCTCAGCTTCAAATCCATGCGAAACAAATAATTTTGCTTCAGATACATGCGATATAAGCGATATAGCTTCAAATGCAGACGACACAAAAGAGTTAATAACAAATCCAAGCGAAACATATGATTTAGCTTCAAATCAATGCGATGTAGAACGCTTAGCTGCAAATCCATGCGAAACAAATGGTTCAGCTACAAATTCTTGTGATATAAATTACTCAGCTACAACTGCAGGCGAAACGAACGAGTTAGCTTCAAATCCATGCGAAACACATGATTGAGCTGCAAAGCAATGCGATGTAGAAGGTTCAGCTTCAAATCCATGCTACACAAAGGATTTAGCTTCAGATACTTGCGATATAAGTGATATAGCTTCAAATCCAGACGAAACAAAAGAGTTAACTTCAAATCCAAGCGAAACATATGAATTAGCTTCAAATCAATGCGATGTAGAAGGTTTAGCTTCAAATCCAAGCGAAACACATGAATTAGCTTCAGATACTTGCTATATAAGTGGCATAGCCTCTAATGCAGACGAAACAAACGAGTTAGCTTCAAATCCATGCAAAACACATGATTTAGCTGCAAAGCAATGCGATGTAGAAGATTCAGCTTCAAATCCATGCGACACAAATGATTTAGCTTCAGATACTTGCGATATAAATGATATAGCTTCAAGTGCAGGGGAAACAAACGAGTTAGCTTCATATCCATGCAAAACACATCGTTAAGCTTCAAATCAATGCTTTGTAGAACGTTTAACTTCAAATCCATGCGACAGAAATGATTTAGCTTCAGATACTTGCGATATAAGTGATATAGCTTCAAATCCAGACGAAACAAAAGAGTTAGCTTCAAATCCAAGCGAAACATATGATTTAGCTTCAAATCAATGCGCTGTAGAAGGCTTAGCTTCAAATCCAAGCGACACAAATGATTTAGCTTCAGATACCGGCGATATAAGTGATATAGCTTCAAATGCAGGCGGAACGTACGAGCTAGCTTTAAATCCATGCGAAACAAATGAATTAACTTAAGATACTTGCGATATAAGTGATATAGCCTCAAATGCAGACGAATCAAACGAATTAGCTTCAAAATCCATGCGATACACATGATTTAGGTTCAAATCAATGCGAAGTAGAAGGTTTAGCTTCAAATCCATGCGAAACAAATGAATTAGCTTCAGATACTTGCAATTTAAGTGATATAGCCTCAAATGCAGACGAAACAAACGAGTTAGCTTCTAATCCATGATAAACTCATGATTTAGCTTTAAATCAATTCGATCTAGATGTCTTCGCATCAAATCCATGCAAAACAAATGATTTAGCTTCAGATACCGTTGATATAAGTGATATAGCTTCAAATGCAGGCGAAACGTACGAGCTAGCTTCGAAACCATGCGATGCAAATGAATTAACTTCAGATACTTGCGATATAAGTGATATAGCCTCAAATGCAGACGAATCAAACGAGTTAGCTTCAAAATCCATGCGATACACATGATTTAGCTGCAAATCAATGCGATGTAGAAGGTTTAGCTTCAAATCCGATCGAAACACATGATTTAGCTTCAAATCAATGCGATGTAGAAGGTTTAGCTTCAATTTCATGCGAAACAAATGACTTAGATTCAAACACTTGGGATATAAGTGATATAGCTTCAAATGCAGACGAATCAAACGAGTTAGCTACAAAATCCATGGGATTCACATGATTTAGCTTCAAATCAACGCGAAGTAGATGGCTTAGCTTCAAATCCATGCGACACAAATGATTTAGCTTCAAATACTTGCGATATAAGTGATATATCTTCAAATCCAGACGAAACAAAAGAGTTAGCTTCAAATCCAAGCGGAACATATGATTTGGCTTCAAATCAATGCGCTGTAGAAGGTTTAGCTTCAAATCCAAGCGACACAAATGATTTAGCATCAGATACCGGCGATATAAGTGATATAGCTTCAAATGCAGGCGAAACGTACGAGCTAGCTTTAAATCCATGCGAAACATATGAATTAACTTAAGATACTTGCGATATAAGTGATATAGCCTCAAACGCAGACGAATCAAACGAGTTAGCTTCAAAATCCATGCGATACACATGATTTAGCTTCAAATCAAAGCGAAGTAGAAGGCTCAGCTTCAAATCCATGCGAAACAAATAATTTTGCTTCAGATACATGCGATATAAGCGATATAGCTTCAAATGCAGAAGACACAAAAGAGTTAATAACAAATCCAAGCGAAACATATGATTTAGCTTCAAATCAATGCGATGTAGAAGGCTTAGCTTCAAATCCATGCGAAACAAATGGTTCAACTACAAATACTTGTGATATAAATTACTCAGCTACAACTGCAGGCGGAACGAACGATTTAGCTTCAAATCCATGCGAAACACATGATTGAGCTGCAAAGCAATGCGATGTAGAAGTTTCTGCTTCAAATCCATGCTACACAAAGGATTTAGCTTCAGATACTTGCGATATAAGTGATATAGCTTCAATCCAGACGAAACAAAAGTGTTAACTTCAAATCCAAGCGAAACATATGAATTAGCTTCAAATCAATGCGATGTAGAAGGTTTAGCTTCAATTCATGCGAAACAAATGACTTAGATTCGAACACTTGGGATATAAGTGATATAGCTTCAAATGCAGACGAATCAAACGAGTTAGCTACAAAATCCATGGGATTCACATGATTTAGCTTCAAATCAACGCGAAGTAGATGGCTTAGCTTCAAATCCATGCGAAACAAATACTTCAGTTAGAAATACTTGTGATATAAATTACTTAGCTACAACTGCAGGCGGATGGAACGAGTTAGCTTCAAATCCATGCGAAACACATGATTTAGCTGCAAATCAATGCGATGTACAACGTTCAGCTTCAAATCCATGCGAAACAAATGATTTAGCTTCAAATACTTGCGATATAAGTGATATAGCTTCAAATGCAAACGAAACAAAAGAGTTAACTTCAAATCCAAGTGAATCATATGATTTAGCTTCAAATCAATGCGATGTAGAAGGATTAGCTTCAAATCAATGCGATGTAGAAGGTTCAGCTTCAAATCCATGCGAAACAAATGACTTAGCTTAAAACACTTGGATATAAGTGATATAGCTTCAAATGCAGACGAATCAAACGATATAGCTTCAAAACCATGCGAAACACATGATTTAGTTGCAAATCAATGCGGTGTAGAAGGTTTAGCTTCAAATCCATGCGAAACAAATAATTTAGCTTCAGATGCTTGCGATGTAAGTGATATAGCTTCAAATGCAGACAACACAACAGAGTTAGCATCAAATCCATGCGATACACATGATTTAGCTCCAAATCAATGCGATGTAGAAGGTTTAGCTTCAAATCCGATCGAAACACATGATTTAGCTTCAAATCAATGCGATGTAGAAGGTTTAGCTTCAATTCCATGCGAAACAAATGACTTAGATTCAAACACTTGGGATATAAGTGATATAGATTCAAATGCAGACGAATCAAACGAGTTAGCTACAAAATCCATGGGATTCACATGATTTAGCTTCAAATCAACGCGAAGTAGATGGCTTAGCTTCAAATCCATGCGAAACAAATACTTCAGTTAGAAATACTTGTGATATAAATTACTTAGCTACAACTGCAGGCGGACGGAACGAGTTAGCTTCAAATCCATGCGAAACACATGATTTAGCTGCAAATCAATGCGATGTACAACGTTCAGCTTCAAATCCATGCGAAACAAATGATTTAGCTTCAAATACTTGCGATATAAGTGATATAGCTTCAAATGCAAACGAAACAAAAGAGTTAACTTCAAATCCAAGTGAATCATATGATTTAGCTTCAAATCAATGCGATGTAGAAGGTTTAGCTTCAAATCAATGCGATGTAGAAGGTTCAGCTTCAAATCCATGCGAAACAAACGACTTAGCTTAAAACACTTGGGATATAAGTGATATAGCTTCAAATGCAGACGAATCAAACGATATTGCTTCAAAAACCATGCGAAACACATGATTTAGTTGCAAATCAATGCGATGTAGAAGGTTTAGCTTCAAATCCATGCGAAACAAATAATTTTGCTTCAGATACTTGCGATATAAATGATATAGCTTCAAGTGCAGGGGAAACAAACGAGTTAGCTTCATATCCATGCAAAACACATCATTAAGCTTCAAATCAATGCTATGTAGAAGATTTAGCTTCAAATCCATGCGAAACAAATGACTTAGATTCAAACACTTGGGATATAAGTGATATAGCTTCAAGTGCAGGGGAAACGTACGAGCTAGCTTTAAATCCATGCGAAACAATTGAATTAAATTAAGATACTTGCGATATAAGTGATATAGCCTCAAACGCAGACGAATCAAACGAGTTAGCTTCAAAATCCATGCTATACACATGATTTACCTTCAAATCAAAGCGAAGTAGAAGGCTCAGCTTCAAATCCATGCGAAACAAATAATTTTGCTTCAGTTACATGCGATATAAGCGATATAGCTTCAAATGCAGACGACACAAAAGAGTTAATAACAAATCCAAGCGAAACATATGATTTAGCTTCAAATCAATGCGATGTAGAATGCTTAGCTGCAAATCCATGCGAAACAAATGGTTCAGCTACAAATTCTTGTGATATAAATTACTCAGCTACAACTGCAGGCGAAACGAACGAGTTAGCTTCAAATCCATGCGAAACACATGATTGAGCTGCAAAGCAATGCGATGTAGAAGGTTCAGCTTCAAATCCATGCTACACAAAGGATTTAGCTTCAGATACTTGCGATATAAGTGATATAGCTTCAAATCCAGACGAAACAAAAGAGTTAACTTCAAATCCAAGCGAAACATATGAATTAGCTTCAAATCAATGCGATGTAGAAGGTTTAGCTTCAAATCCAAGCGAAACACATGAATTAGCTTCAGATACTTGCTATATAAGTGGCATAGCCTCTAATGCAGACGAAACAAACGAGTTAGCTTCAAATCCATGCAAAACACATGATTTAGCTGCAAAGCAATGCGATGTAGAAGATTCAACTTCAAATCCATGCGACACAAATGATTTAGCTTCAGATACTTGCGATATAAATGATATAGCTTCAAGTGCAGGGGAAACAAACGAGTTAGCTTCATATCCATGCAAAACACATCATTAAGCTTCAAATCAATGCTATGTAGAAGATTTAGCTTCAAATCCATGCGACACAAATGATTTAGCTTCAGATACTTGCGATTTAAGTGATATAGCTTCAAATCCAGACGAAACAAAAGAGTTAACTTCAAATCCAAGCGAAACATATGAATTAGCTTCAAATCAATGCGATGTAGAAGGTTTAGCTTCAAATCCAAGCAAAACACATGATTTAGCTTCAAATCAATGCGATGTAGATGGTTTAGCTTCAAAGCCCGGCGAAACAAATGATTTAGCATCAGATACTTGCGATATAAATGATATAGCTTCAAGTGCAGGGGAAACAAAATAGTTAGCTTCAAATCCATGCTAAGCAAATGATTAAGCTTCAAATCAATGCTTTGTAGAACGTTTAACTTCAAATCCATGCGACAGAAATGATTTAGCTTCAGATACTTGCGATATAAGTGATATAGCTTCAAATCCAGACGAAACAAAAGAGTTAGCTTCAAATCCAAGCGAAACATATGATTTAGCTTCAAATCAATGCGCTGTAGAAGGCTTAGCTTCAAATCCAAGCGACACAAATGATTTAGCTTCAGATACCGGCGATATAAGTGATATAGCTTCAAATGCAGGCGGAACGTACGAGCTAGCTTTAAATCCATGCGAAACAAATGAATTAACTTAAGATACTTGCGATATAAGTGATATAGCCTCAAATGCAGACGAATCAAACGAATTAGCTTCAAAATCCATGCGATACACATGATTTAGGTTCAAATCAATGCGAAGTAGAAGGTTTAGCTTCAAATCCATGCGAAACAAATGAATTAGCTTCAGATACTTGCAATTTAAGTGATATAGCCTCAAATGCAGACGAAACAAACGAGTTAGCTTCTAATCCATGATAAACTCATGATTTAGCTTTAAATCAATTCGATCTAGATGTCTTCGCATCAAATCCATGCAAAACAAATGATTTAGCTTCAGATACCGTTGATATAAGTGATATAGCTTCAAATGCAGGCCAAACGTACGAGCTAGCTTCGAAACCATGCGATGCAAATGAATTAACTTCAGATACTTGCGATATAAGTGATATAGCCTCAAATGCAGACGAATCAAACGAGTTAGCTTCAAAATCCATGCGATACACATGATTTAGCTGCAAATCAATGCGATGTAGAAGGTTTAGCTTCAAATCCGATCGAAACACATGATTTAGCTTCAAATCAATGCGATGTAGAAGGTTTAGCTTCAATTCCATGCGAAACAAATGACTTAGATTCAAACACTTGGGATATAAGTGATATAGCTTCAAATGCAGACGAATCAAACGAGTTAGCTACAAAATCCAAGGGATTCACATGATTTAGCTTCAAATCAACGCGAAGTAGATGGCTTAGCTTCAAATCCATGCGACACAAATGATTTAGCTTCAAATACTTGCGATATAAGTGATATATCTTCAAATCCAGACGAAACAAAAGAGTTAGCTTCAAATCCAAGCGGAACATATGATTTGGCTTCAAATCAATGCGCTGTAGAAGGTTTAGCTTCAAATCCAAGCGACACAAATGATTTAGCATCAGATACCGGCGATATAAGTGATATAGCTTCAAATGCAGGCGAAACGTACGAGCTAGCTTTAAATCCATGCGAAACATATGAATTAACTTAAGATACTTGCGATATAAGTGATATAGCCTCAAACGCAGACGAATCAAACGAGTTAGCTTCAAAATCCATGCGATACACATGATTTAGCTTCAAATCAAAGCGAAGTAGAAGGCTCAGCTTCAAATCCATGCGAAACAAATAATTTTGCTTCAGATACATGCGATATAAGCGATATAGCTTCAAATGCAGAAGACACAAAAGAGTTAATAACAAATCCAAGCGAAACATATGATTTAGCTTCAAATCAATGCGATGTAGAAGGCTTAGCTTCAAATCCATGCGAAACAAATGGTTCAGCTACAAATACTTGTGATATAAATTACTCAGCTACAACTGCAGGCGGAACGAACGATTTAGCTTCAAATCCATGCGAAACACATGATTGAGCTGCAAAGCAATGCGATGTAGAAGTTTCAGCTTCAAATCCATGCTACACAAAGGATTTAGCTTCAGATACTTGCGATATAAGTGATATAGCTTCAAATCCAGACGAAACAAAAGTGTTAACTTCAAATCCAAGCGAAACATATGAATTAGCTTCAAATCAATGCGATGTAGAAGGTTTAGCTTCAATTCCATGCGAAACAAATGACTTAGATTCGAACACTTGGGATATAAGTGATATAGCTTCAAATGCAGACGAATCAAACGAGTTAGCTACAAAATCCATGGGATTCACATGATTTAGCTTCAAATCAACGCGAAGTAGATGGCTTAGCTTCAAATCCATGCGAAACAAATACTTCAGTTAGAAATACTTGTGATATAAATTACTTAGCTACAACTGCAGGCGGACGGAACGAGTTAGCTTCAAATCCATGCGAAACACATGATTTAGCTGCAAATCAATGCGATGTACAACGTTCAGCTTCAAATCCATGCGAAACAAATGATTTAGCTTCAAATACTTGCGATATAAGTGATATAGCTTCAAATGCAAACGAAACAAAAGAGTTAACTTCAAATCCAAGTGAATCATATGATTTAGCTTCAAATCAATGCGATGTAGAAGGATTAGCTTCAAATCAATGCGATGTAGAAGGTTCAGCTTCAAATCCATGCGAAACAAATGACTTAGCTTAAAACACTTGGGATATAAGTGATATAGCTTCAAATGCAGACGAATGAAACGATATAGCTTCAAAAACCATGCGAAACACATGATTTAGTTGCAAATCAATGCGGTGTAGAAGGTTTAGCTTCAAATCCATGCGAAACAAATAATTTAGCTTCAGATGCTTGCGATGTAAGTGATATAGCTTCAAATGCAGACAACACAACAGAGTTAGCATCAAATCCATGCGATACACATGATTTAGCTCCAAATCAATGCGATGTAGAAGGTTTAGCTTCAAATCCGATCGAAACACATGATTTAGCTTCAAATCAATGCGATGTAGAAGGTTTAGCTTCAATTCCATGCGAAACAAATGACTTAGATTCAAACACTTGGGATATAAGTGATATAGCTTCAAATGCAGACGAATCAAACGAGTTAGCTACAAAATCCATGGGATTCACATGATTTAGCTTCAAATCAACGCGAAGTAGATGGCTTAGCTTCAAATCCATGCGACACAAATGATTTAGCTTCAAATACTTGCGATATAAGTGATATATCTTCAAATCCAGACGAAACAAAAGAGTTAGCTTCAAATCCAAGCGGAACATATGATTTGGCTTCAAATCAATGCGCTGTAGAAGGTTTAGCTTCAAATCCAAGCGACACAAATGATTTAGCTTCAGATACCGGCGATATAAGTGATATAGCTTCAAATGCAGGCGAAACGTACGAGCTAGCTTTAAATCCATGCGAAACATATGAATTAACTTAAGATACTTGCGATATAAGTGATATAGCCTCAAACGCAGACGAATCAAACGAGTTAGCTTCAAAATCCATGCGATACACATGATTTAGCTTCAAATCAAAGCGAAGTAGAAGGCTCAGCTTCAAATCCATGCGAAACAAATAATTTTGCTTCAGATACATGCGATATAAGTGATATAGCTTCAAATGCAGAAGACACAAAAGAGTTAATAACAAATCCAAGCGAAACATATGATTTAGCTTCAAATCAATGCGATGTAGAAGGCTTAGCTTCAAATCCATGCGAAACAAATGGTTCAGCTACAAATACTTGTGATATAAATTACTCAGCTACAACTGCAGGCGGAACGAACGATTTAGCTTCAAATCCATGCGAAACACATGATTGAGCTGCAAAGCAATGCGATGTAGAAGTTTCAGCTTCAAATCCATGCTACACAAAGGATTTAGCTTCAGATACTTGCGATATAAGTGATATAGCTTCAAATCCAGACGAAACAAAAGTGTTAACTTCAAATCCAAGCGAAACATATGAATTAGCTTCAAATCAATGCGATGTAGAAGGTTTAGCTTCAATTCCATGCGAAACAAATGACTTAGATTCGAACACTTGGGATATAAGTGATATAGCTTCAAATGCAGACGAATCAAACGAGTTAGCTACAAAATCCATGGGATTCACATGATTTAGCTTCAAATCAACGCGAAGTAGATGGCTTAGCTTCAAATCCATGCGAAACAAATACTTCAGTTAGAAATACTTGTGATATAAATTACTTAGCTACAACTGCAGGCGGACGGAACGAGTTAGCTTCAAATCCATGCGAAACACATGATTTAGCTGCAAATCAATGCGATGTACAACGTTCAGCTTCAAATCCATGCGAAACAAATGATTTAGCTTCAAATACTTGCGATATAAGTGATATAGCTTCAAATGCAAACGAAACAAAAGAGTTAACTTCAAATCCAAGTGAATCATATGATTTAGCTTCAAATCAATGCGATGTAGAAGGATTAGCTTCAAATCAATGCGATGTAGAAGGTTCAGCTTCAAATCCATGCGAAACAAATGACTTAGCTTAAAACACTTGGGATATAAGTGATATAGCTTCAAATGCAGACGAATCAAACGATATAGCTTCAAAAACCATGCGAAACACATGATTTAGTTGCAAATCAATGCGGTGTAGAAGGTTTAGCTTCAAATCCATGCGAAACAAATAATTTAGCTTCAGATGCTTGCGATGTAAGTGATATAGCTTCAAATGCAGACAACACAACAGAGTTAGCATCAAATCCATGCGATACACATGATTTAGCTCCAAATCAATGCGATGTAGAAGGTTTAGCTTCAAATCCGATCGAAACACATGATTTAGCTTCAAATCAATGCGATGTAGAAGGTTTAGCTTCAATTCCATGCGAAACAAATGACTTAGATTCAAACACTTGGGATATAAGTGATATAGCTTCAAATGCAGACGAATCAAACGAGTTAGCTACAAAATCCATGGGATTCACATGATTTAGCTTCAAATCAACGCGAAGTAGATGGCTTAGCTTCAAATCCATGCGACACAAATGATTTAGCTTCAAATACTTGCGATATAAGTGATATATCTTCAAATCCAGACGAAACAAAAGAGTTAGCTTCAAATCCAAGCGGAACATATGATTTGGCTTCAAATCAATGCGCTGTAGAAGGTTTAGCTTCAAATCCAAGCGACACAAATGATTTAGCTTCAGATATCGGCGATATAAGTGATATAGCTTCAAATGCAGGCGAAACGTACGAGCTAGCTTTAAATCCATGCGAAACATATGAATTAACTTAAGATACTTGCGATATAAGTGATATAGCCTCAAACGCAGACGAATCAAACGAGTTAGCTTCAAAATCCATGCGATACACATGATTTAGCTTCAAATCAAAGCGAAGTAGAAGGCTCAGCTTCAAATCCATGCGAAACAAATAATTATGCTTCAGATACATGCGATATAAGCGATATAGCTTCAAATGCAGAAGACACAAAAGAGTTAATAACAAATCCAAGCGAAACATATGATTTAGCTTCAAATCAATGCGATGTAGAAGGCTTAGCTTCAAATCCATGCGAAACAAATGGTTCAGCTACAAATACTTGTGATATAAATTACTCAGCTACAACTGCAGGCGGAACGAACGATTTAGCTTCAAATCCATGCGAAACACATGATTGAGCTGCAAAGCAATGCGATGTAGAAGTCTCAGCTTCAAATCCATGCTACACAAAGGATTTAGCTTCAGATACTTGCGATATAAGTGATATAGCTTCAAATCCAGACGAAACAAAAGTGTTAACTTCAAATCCAAGCGAAACATATGAATTAGCTTCAAATCAATGCGATGTAGAAGGTTTAGCTTCAATTCCATGCGAAACAAATGACTTAGATTCGAACACTTGGGATATAAGTGATATAGCTTCAAATGCAGACGAATCAAACGAGTTAGCTACAAAATCCATGGGATTCACATGATTTAGCTTCAAATCAACGCGAAGTAGATGGCTTAGCTTCAAATCCATGCGAAACAAATACTTCAGTTAGAAATACTTGTGATATAAATTACTTAGCTACAACTGCAGGCGGACGGAACGAGTTAGCTTCAAATCCATGCGAAACACATGATTTAGCTGCAAATACTTGCGATATAAGTGATATAGCTTCAAATGCAAACGAAACAAAAGAGTTAACTTCAAATCCAAGTGAATCATATGATTTAGCTTCAAATCAATGCGATGTAGAAGGTTTAGCTTCAAATCAATGCGATGTAGAAGGTTCAGCTTCAAATCCATGCGAAACAAATGACTTAGCTTAAAACACTTGGGATATAAGTGATATAGCTTCAAATGCAGACGAATCAAACGATATAGCTTCAAAAACCATGCGAAACACATGATTTAGTTGCAAATCAATGCGGTGTAGAAGGTTTAGCTTCAAATCCATGCGAAACAAATAATTTAGCTTCAGATGCTTGCGATGTAAGTGATATAGCTTCAAATGCAGACAACACAACAGAGTTAGCATCAAATCCATGCGATACACATGATTTAGCTCCAAATCAATGCGATGTAGAAGGTTTAGCTTCAAATCCGATCGAAACACATGATATAGCTTCAAAATCCATGCGAAACACATGATTTAGTTGCAAATCAATGCGATGTAGAATGATTAGCTTCAAATCCAAAGGAAAAACACATGATTTAGCTTCAAATCAATGGGATGTAGAAGGTTTAGCTTCAAATCCATGCGAAACACATGATTTAGCTTCAAATCAATTCGAAACACATGATTTAGCTTCAAATCAATGCGATGTAGAATGTTTAGATTCAAATCCATGCGACACAAATGATTTAGCTACAGATACTTGAGATATAAGTGATATAGCTTCAAATGCAGACGAAACAAACGAGTTAGCTTCAAATCCATGCGAAACACATGATTAAGCTGCAAATTAATGCGATGTAGAAGGTTTAGCCTCAAATCCATGCGAAACAAATGACTGAGCTTCAAACATTTGGATATAGGTGATATAGCAGCAAATGCATGCGAAACAAATGACTTAGCTACAAATCCATGCGAAATACATGATTTTGCTTCAAATCAATGCGAAGTACAAGGCATAGCTTCAAATCCATGCGAAACAAATGATTTAGGTTCAGATTCTTGCGATATAAGTGATATAGCTTCATCTGCATGCGCAACAAACGAGTTAGCTTCAAATCTATGCGAAACACATGATTTAGCTGCAAATCAATGCGATGTATAAGACTTAACTTCAAATCCATGCGAAACAAATGAATTAGCTTCAGATACTTGTGATATACATTATTTAGATTCAACTGAATGCGAAACAAATGATTTAGCTTCAAATAATTGCAGTATAAATGAAATAGCTTCAAATGCATGCGAAATAAACGAGTTAGCTTCAAATCCAAGCGATACAAATGATTTAACTTCAAATCAGTGCGAAGTAGAAGGCTTAGCTTCCAATCCATCCGAAACGAATGATTTAACTTCAAATACCTGCGGTATAAATGAAATAGCTTCAAATGCAGGCGAATCAAATGAGTTAGCATCAAATCCATGCGAAACACATGATTGAGCTTCAAATCAATGCGAAGTAGAAGGCTTAGCTTCAAATCAAATTCGAAACCAATGGTTTAGCTCCAAATACTTGCGGTATAAATGATGTAGCTTCAAATGCCGGAGAAACAAACGAGTTAGCTTCAAATCCATGCTAAACACATGATTTAGCTTCAAGTTCATGCGGATCACATGGTTTAGGTTCAAATTCATGTGAACACGTGGTTTAGATACACAATGTATACACAATGTAGCTTCAACTGCATGCGAAACAATCTAGTTAGCTTCAAAACCAAGCGTAACAAAAGGTTTTGGTTCAAATACTTGTGACATATATGATGTAGCTTCAACTGCATGCGAAATAAACGAATTAGCCTAAAATCCAAGCGAAACACATGATTTAGCTTCAAATCAATGCGAAGTAGAAGACTTGGCTTCAAATCCATGCGGAACTAATGGTTTAGCTTCAAATACTTGTGATATACATGATTTATCTTCAACTGCATGCGAAACAAACGATTTAGCTTCAAATCCAGGCGATACACATGATTTAGCTTGATATCAATGTAAAGTAGAAGACTTTGCTTCAAATCCTTGCGGTCCAAATGGTTTAGCTGCAAATCAAATCGATGTAGAAGGTTTAGCTTCCAATCCAAGAGAAACAAATGATTTAACTTCAAATCAGTGCGAAGTAGAAGGCTTAGCTTCCAATCCATTAAAACAAATGGTTAAGTTCAAATACTTGTGATATACATGATTTAGCTTCAACTGCATGCGAAACAATCAAGCTAGCCTCAAACCCATGCGAAACACATGATTTAGCTTCAAATCAGTGCGAAGTAGGAGGCTTAGCTTAAAAACCCATGCGAAACACATGGTTTATCTTCAAATTCATGCGAAACACACGGTTCAGCTTCAAATTCATGCGAAACAAATGATTTAGCATCAGATCCTTGCGATATAAGTCATATAGCTTCAAATGCAGGCGGAACAAACGAGTTAGCTTCAGATCAACGCGAAACACATGATTTAGCTTCAAATCAATTCGAAGTACACGGCTTAGATTCAAATCCATGCGAAACAAATGGTTTAGCTACAAATACTTGTGATATACGTTATTTAGATTCAACAGCATGCGCAACAAACGAGTTAGCTTCAAATCCATGCGAAACACAATGATTTAGCTTCAAATCATAGTGAAGTGGAAGGTTTAGCTTGAAATCCATGCGAAACAAATAGTTTAGCTACAAACATTTGTGGTATACAAGATTTAGCTTCAACTGCGTGCGGAACAAACGAGTTAACTTCAAATCCAAGCGATACACATGATTTAGCTTCAAATCAATGCGAAGTAGAAGGCCTAGCTTCAAATCCATGCGGAACAAATGGTTTAGCTGCAAATCAAAGCGATGTAGAAGGTTTAGCTTCCAAACCAAGAGAAACACATGATTTAACTTCAAATCAGTGGAGAGTAGAAGGCTTAGCTTCCTATCCATGCGAAACAAATGGTTTAGCTTCAAATACTTGTGAAATACATGATTTAGTTTCAACTGCATGCGAAACAATCGAGCTAGCTTCAAATCCAAGCGATACACATGATTTAGCTTCAAATTAATGCCAAGTATATGGCTTAGCTTCCAATCCAAGCGAAACACATGATTTAGCTTCAAATCAATGCGAATTAGAAGGCTTAGCTTCAAATCCATGCGAACCAAATTGTTTAGCCTCAAATCCATGCGAAACATATGATTTAGCTTCAAATCAGTGCGAAGTATGAGGCTTAGCTTCAAAACCCATGCGAAACACATGATTTAGCTATAAGTCAATGCGAAGTAGAAGGCTTAGCTTCAAATCCATGCGAAACAAATGATTTAGCTGCAAACACTTGGGATATAAGTGATATAGCTTCAAATGTAGACGAAATAATCGAGTTAGCTACAAAATCCATGCGATACACATGATTTTGCGTCAAATCAATGCGATGTAGAAGGTTTAGCTTCAAATCCATGCGAAACAAATGATTTTGCTTCACACACTAGGGATATAAGTGATATAGCTTCAAATGCAGATGAATCAAACGAATTAGCTTCCAAATCCATGCGATACACATGTGTTAGCTCCAGATACTTGCGATATAAGTGATATAGCCTCGAACGCAGACGAAACAAACGAGTTAGCTTCAAATCCATGCGAAACACACGATTTGGCTTCAATTCAATGCAAAGTAGAAGGCTTAGCTTCAAACCCATGCGAATCAAATGGTTTAGCTTCAAATACTTGTGATATACATGAATTACCTTCAACTGCATGCGAAACAAACGAGTTAGCTTCAGATCAATGCGAAACACATGATTTAGCTTCAAATCAATTCGAAGTACACGGGTTAGATTCAAATCCATGCGAAACAAATGACTTAGCTTCAGATACTTGCGATATAAATGATATAGCTTCAAATGTAGTCGATACAAACAAGAAATCTTCAAATCCATGCGAAACGAACGAGCTGGCTTCAAATCAGTGCGATGTAGTATGTTTAGCTTCAAAACCGAGCGAAACACACAATTTTGATTCAAATCAATGCGATGTAGAAAGTTTAGCTACAAATCCATGCGCCAGAAATAGTTTAGCTTCATATACTTGCGAACTTAAGTGATATAGCTTCAAATGCAGCCGAAACAAACGAGTTAGCTTCAAATACATGCGAAACAAATGGTTTACCTTCAAATACTTGTGATATACATGATTCAGCTTGAACTGCATGCGAAACAAAATGGATAGCGTCAAATGCAGGCGAGACACATGATTTAGCTTCAAATCAAAGCGAAATGATTTAGCTTCAAATACTTGAGGTATAAATGAAGTAGCTTCAAATGCAGGCGAACCAAACCAGTTAGCTTCCAATTCATGCGAAACACACGATTTAGCTTCGAATCAATGGGAACTATATGTCTTAGCTTCATATCCATGCGAAACAAATGATTTAGCTTCAGATACTGGCGATACAAGTGATATAGCTCCAAATGTAGACGAAACAAAAGAGTTAATTTCAAATCCAAGCGTGACACATGATTTAGCTTCAAATCAATGCGATGTAGAAGGGTTAGCTTCGAATCCATGCGAGACGAAAAATTTAGCTTCAAATACTTGCGAAGATAAGTGATATAGCTTCAAATGCATGCGAAACAAACGTGTTAGCTACAAATCCATGTGAAACACACGATTTAAATTCAGATTCATGCGAAAGACATGGTTTAGCTTCATATTCTTGCGAATCAAATGGGTTAGCTACAAATCAATGCTAAGTAGAAGGCTTAGTTTCAAATCCAAGCGAAACGTATGATTTAGCTGCAAATACTTGCGAATATAAGTGATATAGCTTCAAAAGGAGGCGAAACGAGCGAGTTAGCTTCAAATCCATGCAAAACACGTGATTTAGCTTCAAATCCATGAGAAACAATTGATGTAGCTTCCATTACTTGTGATATACATGGTTTAGCTTCAACTGCAGACGAATCAAACGAGTTAGATTCAAATCCATGCGAAACACATGATTTAGCTTCAAATCAATGCGAAACACACGATTTAGCTTCAATTCAATGCAAAGTAGAAGGCTTAGCTTAAAACCCATGCGAATCAAATGGTATAGCTTCAAATACTTGTGATATACATGAATTACCTTCAACTGCATGCGAAACAAACGAGTTAGCTTCAAATCAATGCGATGTAGATGGGTCAGCTTCAAATCCATGCGAAACGAATGATTTAGCTTCAAATACTTGCGCTACAAATGAAATAGCTTAAAATGCAGGCAGAACAAAAGAGTTAGCTTCAAATCCATGCAAAAAACTTGAATAAAATTCAAATGCGCGCGAAACACATGATTTAGGTTGAAATTCATAGGGAACACGTGGTTTAGCATCAAATACATGTGAAACGAATTGTTTAGCTCCAGATACTTATGATATACAAGATTTAGATTCAACTGCATGCAAAACAAACGAGTTAGCTTCAAATCCAAGCGAAACGCTTGATTTAGCTTCATATCAATGCGATGTAGAAGGTTTATCTTCAAATCCATGCGCCACAAATGATTTCGCTTCACATACGTGCGATATAAGTGATACAGCTTCAAATGCAGACGAAACAAACCGGTTACCTTCAAATCCAAGCATGATTAAGCTTCAAATGCATAAGGAAGACAAGATCTAGGTACAAATTCATGCGAAACACATGATTTAGCTTCAAATCCATGAGAAACAATTGGTGTAGCTTCCATTACTTGTGTTATACATGATTTAGCTTCAACTGCAAGCGAAGCAAACGAGTTAGCTTCAAATCCGTGCGAAACACATGACTTAGCTGCAAATCATTGCGATGTAGAATGTTTAGCTTGAAATCCATGCGAAACACATGATTTTCCTCAAATCAATGCTGTGTAGAAGGTTCATCTTCAAATCCATGAGACACAAATGATTTAGCTTCAGATACTTGCGATATGAGTGATACAGCATCGAATGCAGACATAGTTTAGCTTCAAATCCATGGGATACACAAGATTTATCTTCAAATTGATGCGATGTAGAAGGTTTAGCTTCAAATCCATGCGAAACAAATCATTTAGCTTCAAATACTTGCGATATATGTGATATAGCATCAAATGCAGGCGAAACAAACGAGTTAGCTTCAAGTCCATTCGAAACACATGGTTTAGCAACAAATCAATGCGATGTAGAAGGTTTAGCTTCACATCCAAGCGAAACAAATGATTTAGCATCAGATACTTTCGATATAAATGATATAGCTTCAAATGTGGAGGAAACAAACGAGTTAACTTCAATTCCATGCAAAACACATGATTAAGATTCAAATCAATGCTATGTAGAAGCCTTAGCTTCAAATACATGCGAAACAAATGACTTAGCTTCAAACACTTGGGACATAAGTGATATAGCTTCAAATGCAGACGAATCAAAGGAGTTAGCTTCAAAATCCATGCGATACACATGATTTAGCTTCAAATCAATATGATGTAGAAGGTTTATCTTCAAATCCATGCGAAACAAATGATTTAGCTGCAAACACTTGGGATATAAGTGATATAGCTTCAAATGTAGACGAAATAATCGAGTTAGCTACAAAATCCATGCGATACACATGATTTTGCTTCAAATCAATGCGATGTATAAGGTTTAGCTTCAAATCCATGCGAAACAAATGATTTTGCTTCACACACTAGGGATATAAGTGATATAGCTTCAAATGCAGATGAATCAAACGAGTTAGCTTCAAATTCCATGCGATACACATGATTTGGCTTCAAATCAATGCGAAGTAGAAGGCATAGCTTCAAATCCATGCGAAATAAATGATTTAGGTTCACATACTTGCGATATAAGTGATATAGCTTCAAATGCAGGGGAAACAAACGAGTTAGCTCCAAATCCATGCGAAACACATGACTTAGCTTCAAATACTTGGGATATAAGTGATATAGCTTCAAATGCAGACGAATCAAACGAGTTAGCTTCAAAATCCATGCGATACACATGATTTAGCTTCAAATCAATGCTATGTAGAAAGTTTAGCTTCAAATTCATGCGAACCAAATGACTCAGCTTCAAACACTTGGGATATAAGTGATATAGCTTCAAATGCAGACGAATCAAACGAATTAGCTTCCAAATCCATGCGATACACATGAGTTAGCTCCAGATACTTGCGATATAAGTGATATAGATTCAAATGCAGACGACACAAAAGAGTTAACATCAAATCCAAGCGAAACACATGATTTAGCGTCAAATCAATGCGATGTAGAAGGTTTAGCATCAAATCCATGCGAAACAAACGATTTAGCATCAGAAACTTGCGATGTAAGAGATATAGCTTCAAATGCAGGGGAAACAAACGAGTTAGCTTCAAATCCATGCAAAACACATGATTAAGCTTCAAATCAATGCTATGTTGAAGGTTTAGCTTCAAATTCATGCGAAACAAATGACTTAGCTTCAAACACTTGGGATATAAGTGATATAGCTTCAAATGCAGACGATTCAAACGAGTTAGCTTCAAAATCCATGCGATACACATGATTTTGCTTCAAATCAATGCGAAGTGGAAGGCTTAGCTTCATATCCGTGCGAAACAAATGGTTTAGCTACAAATACATGTGATATAAATTATTTAACTACAACTGCCTGCGAAACAAATGAGTTAGCTTCAAATCCATGCGAAACACATGATTTAGCTGCAAATCAATGCTATGTAGAAGGTTCAGCTTCAAATCCATGCGACACAAAAGATTTAGCTTCAGATACTTGCGAAATAAGTGATATAGCTTCAAATGCAGACGAATCAAACGAGTTAGCTTCAAATCCATTCGAAACACATGATTTAGCTGCAAATCAATGCGATGTAGAAGGTTTAGCTTCAAATTCATGCGAAACAAATGACTTAGATTCAAACACTTGGGATATAAGTGATATAGTTTCAAATGCAGACGATTCAAACGAGTTAGCTTCAAAATCCATGCGATACACATGATTTTGCTTCAAATCAATGCGAAGTGGAAGGCTTAGCTTCATATCCGTGCGAAACAAATGGTTTAGCTACAAATACATGTGATATAAATTATTTAACTACAACTGCCTGCGAAACAAATGAGTTAGCTTCAAATCCATGCGAAACACATGATTTAGCTGCAAATCAATGCGACGTTGAAGGTTCAGCTTCAAATCCATGCGATACAAATCATTTAGCATCAGATACTTGCGATATAAGTGATATAACTTCAAATGCAGGCGAAACAAACGAGTTAGCTTCTAATTCATGCGAAACTCATGATTTAGCTTCAAATCCATGCGAAACGAATGATTAAGCTTCAGATACTTGCGATATAAGTGATATAGCATCAAATGCAGGCGAAACAAACGAGTTAGCTTCTAGTCCAAGCGAAACACGTGATATAGCTACAAATCAATGCGAACTAGATGTCTTAGCTTCAAATCCATGCGACACAAATGATTTAGCTTCAGATACTGGCGATATAAGTGATATAGATTCGAATGCAGACCAAACAAACAAGTTAGATTCAAATCCAAGCGAAACACATGATTTAGCTTGTAATCAATGCGACGTAGAAGGTTTAGCTTCAAAACCAAGCGAAACTCATGATTTTGCTTCAAACCAGTGGGATGTAGAAGGTTTTGCTTCAAATCCATGCGAAACAAATGATTTAGATTCAATCATTTGGGATATAGGTGATACAGCTTCAGCTGCATGCGAATCAAACGAGTTAGTTTCAAATCCAAGCGAAACACATGATTTAGCTTCAAATCAATGCGACGTAGGTGGTTTAGCTTCAAATCCTTGCGACACAAATGATTTAGCTTCAAATACTTGCGATATAAGTGATATAGATACAAATGCAGGCGAAACGAACGTGTTATCTTCAAATCCATGCGAAACGCATGATTAAGCTTCAAATCAATGCTATGTAGAAGATTTAGGTTCAAATCCATGCGCAACAAATGATTTAGCATCACATACGTGCGATATAAGTGATATAGCTTCAAATGCAGACGAAACAAACCAGTTAGCTCCAAATCCATGCATGATTAAGATTCAAATGCATAAGGAAGACAAGACCTAGGCTCAAATTCATGCGAAACACAGGGTTTAGATGCAAATTCATGCGAAAGAAATGGTTTAGCTTCAGACAATTGTGATATATACGATTTAGTATCAACTACATGCGAAATGAACGCGTTAGCTTCAAATCCATGCGAAACACATGAGTTAGCTGCAAATCATTGCGAAGTATCAGGTTTAGCTTCAAGTCCATGCGAAACACATGATTTAGCTTCAAATCAATGCTATGTAGAAGGTTCAGCTTCAAATCCATGCGACACAAATGATTTAGCTTCAGATACTTGCGATATAAGTGATATAGCTTCAAATGCAGACGAAACAAAAGAGTTAACATCAAATCCAAGCGAAAGATATGATTTAGCTTCAAATCAATGGGATGTAGAAGCTTTAGCTTCAAATCCAAGCGGACCACATGATTTAGCTTCAAATTAATGCGAAGTAGAAGGCTAAGCTTTAAATCCATGCGAAACAAATGATTTAGCTTCAAACCCTTGCGATGTAAGTGATATAGCTTCAAATACAGGGGAAACAAACGAGTTAGCTCCAAATCCATGCGAAACAAATGATTTAGCTTCAAATCAATGCTATGAAGAAGGTTTAGCTTCAAATCCATGCGACACAAATGATTTAGCTTCAGATACTTGCGATATAAGTGATATAGCTTCAAATGCTCTGGGAAACAAACGAGTTAGCTCCAAATCTATGCTAACCAAATGATTTAGCTTAATTTAAATGCTACGTAGAAGGTTTAGCTTCAAATCCATGCGACTCAAATAATTTAGCATCAGATACTTGCGATATAAGTGATATAGCTTCAAATGCAGACGACACAAAAGAGTTAACATCAAATCCAAGCGAAACACATGATTTAGCGTCAAATCAATGCGATGTAGAAGGTTTAGCATCAAATCCATGCGAAACAAATGATTTAGCATCAGAAACTTGCGATGTAAGAGATATAGCTTCAAATGCAGGGGAAACAAACGAGTTAGCTTCAAATCCATGGAAAACACATGACTAAGCTTCAAATCAATGCTATGTAGAAGGTTTAGCTTCAAATTCATGCGAAACAAATGACTTAGCTTCAAACACTTGGGATATAAGTGATATAGCTTCAAATGCAGGCGAAACAAACGAGTTAGCTTCTAGTCCAAGCGATACACGTGGTACAACTACAAATCAATGCGAACTAGATGTCTTAGCTTCAAATCCATGCGACACAAATGATTTAGCTTCAGAAACTTGCGATATAAGTGATATAGATTCGAATGCAGACCAAACAAACAAGTTAGATTCAAATCCAAGCGAAACACATGATTTAGCTTCAAATCAATGCGATGTAGAAGGTTTAGCTTCAAATCCATGCGAAACAAATGATTTAGCTTCAAACACTTGGGATATAAGTGATATAGCTTCAAATGCAGACGAATCAAACGGGTTAGCTTCAAAATCCACGCGATACACATGATTTAGCTTCAAATACTTGCGATATAAGTGATATAGATTCAAATGAACGCGAAATGAACGAGTTTGCTTCAAATCCATGCGAACCGCATGATTAAGCTTCAAATGCATAAGAAAGACAAGATTTGGGTTCAAAATCATGCGAAACAAACGAGTTAGCTTCAAATCTAAGCGAAACACATGATTTAGCCTCAAATCAATGCGATGTAGAAGGTTTAGCTTCAAATAAAAGCGAAACACATGATTTAGTTTCAAATCAATGCGATGTAGAATGATTAGCTTCAAATCCAATGGAGAAACACATGATTTAGCTTCAAGTCAATGGGATGTAGAAGGTTTAGCTTCAAATCTAAGCGAATCACATGATTTGTCTTCAAATCAATGCGATGTCAAAGGTTTAGCATCAAATCCATGAGAAACAAATGATTTAGCATCAGATACTTGCGATAAGTGATATAGCTTCGAATCCAGAGGAAACAAACGAGTTAGCTCCAAATACAAGCGAAACACATGATTTAGCTTAAAATCAATGCGATGTAGAATGTTTAGCTTCAAATCCAAAGGAGAAACACATGATTTAGCTTCAATCAATGGGATGTAGAAGGTTTAGCTTCAAATCCATGCGAAACTCACGACTTAGCTTCAAATCAATGCGAACTAGATGTCTTAGCTTCAAATCCATGCGAAACAAATGATTGGCTTCAAACGCTTGGGATGTAGGTGATACACCATCAACTGCATGCGAAACAAACGAGTTAGCTTCAAATCCATGCGATGCACATGATTTAGCTTCAAATCAATGCGATGTAGAAGGTTCACCTTCAAATCTAAGCGAATCACATGATTTGTCTTCAAATCAATGCGATGTAGAATGTTTAGCATCAAATCCATCCGAAACAAATGATATAGCATCAGATACTTGCGATATAAGTGATATAGCTTCGAATGCAGAGGAAACGAACGAGTTAGTTTCAAATCCAAGCGAAACACATAATTTAGCTTCAAATCAATGCGAGGTAGAAGTTCACCTTCAAATCTAAGCGAATCACATGATTCGTCTTCAAATCAATGCGATGTAGAATGTTTAGCATCAAATCCATCCGAAAAAAATGATATAGCATCAGATACTTGCGATATAAGTGATATAGCTCCGAATGCAGAGGAAACGAACGAGTTTAGCTTCAAATCCATGCAAAACACATGATTAAGCTTCAAATCGATGCTAAGTAGAATGTTTAGCTTGAAATCCATTCGACCCTAATGATTTAGCTTCAGATACTTGCGATATAAGTGATACAGCTTCAAATGTAGGAGAAACAGACGAGTCAGCTTCAAATCCATGCAAAACAGATTATTTAGCTTCAAATTAATGCAATGTGGAAGGTTCAGCTTCAAATCCATGCGAAACACAAGATTTAGCTTCAAATCAATTCGAAGTACACGGCTTAAATTCGAATACATGCGAAACAAAAGGTTTAACTTACAAATAATTGTGATATACGTTATTTAGATTCAGCTGCATGCGAAACAAACGAGTTAGCTTCAAATCTAAGCGAAACACATGATTTAGCCTCAAATCAGTGCGATGTAGAAGGTTTAGCTTCAAATAAAAGCGAAACACATGATTTAGTTTCAAATCAATGCGATGTAGAAGGTTTAGCTTCAAATCCATGCGATGCACAAGATTTAGCTTCAAATCAACGCGATGTAGAAGGTTTGGCTTTAAATAAGAGCGGAACACATGCTTTAGCTTCAAATCAATGCGATGTAGAATGATTAGATTCAAATCCAAAGGAGAAAAACATGATTTAGCTTAAAATCAATGCGATGTAAAAGGTTTAGCTTCAAATAAAAGCGAAAAACATGCTTTAGCTTCAAATCAATGCGATGTAGAATGATTAGATTCAAATCCATGCGACACAAATGATTTAGCTACCGATACTTGAGATATAAGTGATATAGCTTCAAATGCAGACGAAACAAACGAGTAGCACCAAATCCATGCGAAACAAATGATATAGCTTCAGATACTTGCAATATATGCGATATAGCTCCGAATGCAGAGGAAACAAACGAGTTAGCTTCAAATCTAAGCGAAACACATGATTTAGCTTCAAATCAATGCGATGTAGAAGATTTAGCTTCAAATAAAAGCGAAACACATGCTTTATCTTCAAATCAATGCGATGTAGAATGATTAGCTTCAAATCCAAAGGAGAAACACATGATTTAGCTAAAAATCAATGGGATGTAGAAGGTTTAGCTTCAAATCCATGCGAAACACATGATTTAGGTTCAAATCAATGCGATGTAGAATGATTAGCTTCAAATCCAAACGAGAAACACATGATTTAGCTTCAAATCAATGGGATGTAGAAGGTTTAGCTTCAAATCCATGCGAAACACATGATTTAGGTTCAAATCAATGCGATGTAGAATGATTAGCTTCAAATCCAAACGAGGAACACATGATTTAGCTTCAAATCAATGGGATGTAGAAGGTTTAGCTTCAAATCCATGCGAAACACATGATTTAGCTTCAAATCAATGCGATGTAGAATGTTTAGATTCAAATCCATGCGACACAAATGATTTAGCTACAGATACTTGAGATATAAGTGATATAGCTTCAAATGCAGACTAAACAAACGAGTTAGAACCAAATCCATGCGAAACAACTGATTTAGCTTCAGATACTTGCGATATAAGCGATATAGCTTCGAATGCAGAGGAAACAAACGAGTTAGCTTCAAATCTAAGCGAAACACATGATTTAGCTTAAAATCAATGCGATGTAGAAGGTTTAGCTTCAAATAAAAGCGAAACACATGCTTTAGCGCAAATCAATGCGATGTAGAATGATTAGCATCAAATCCAAAGGAGAAACACATGATTTAGCTTCAAATCAATGCGATGTAGGATGTTGAGCTTCAAATAAAAGCGAAACACATGTTTTAGCTACAAATCAATGCGATGTAGAATGATTAGCATCAAATCCAAAGGCGAAACACATGATTTAGCTTCAAATCAATGGGATGTAGAAGGTTTAGCTTCAAATCCATGCGAAACACATGACTTAGGTTCAAATCAATGCGATGTAGAATGTTTAGATTCAAATCCATACGACACAAATGATTTAGCTACAGATACTTGAGATAAAAGTGATATAGCTTCAACTGCTCGCGAAACAAACGAGTTAGCTTCAAATCCACGCGAAACACATGATTTAGCTTCAAATCAATGCGATGTAGGATGTTTAGCATCAAATCCATGCGATGCACAAGATTTTGCTTATAATCAATGCGATGTAGAATTTTTAGTTTCAAATCCATGCGAAACACAAGATTTAGGTTCAAATCAATGCGATGTAGACGGTTTAGCTCCAAATAAATGCGAAACACATGATTTAGCTTCAAATGAATGCGATGTAGAATGATTAGCTTCAAATCCAAAGGAGAAACACATGATTTAGCTTCAAATGAATGGGATGTAGAAGTTTTAGCTTCAAATCTATGCGATGCACAAGATTTAGCTTCAAATCAACGCGATGTAGAAGGTTTAGCTTCAAATCCATGCGATGCACAAGATTTAGCTTCAAATCAACGCGATGTAGAAGGTTTGGCTTTAAATAAGAGCGGAACACATGCTTTAGCTTCAAATCAATGCGATGTGGAATGATTAGCTTCAAATCCAAAGGAGAAACACATGATTTAGCTTAAAATCAATGCGATGTAGAAGGTTTAGCTTCAAATAAAAGCGAAAAACATGCTTTAGCTTCAAATCAATGCGATGTAGAATGATTAGATTCAAATCCATGCGACACAAATGATTTAGCTACCGATACTTGAGATATAAGTGATATAGCTTCAAATGCAGACGAAACAAACGAGTAGCACCAAATCCATGCGAAACAAATGATATAGCTTCAGATACTTGCGATATATGCGATATAGCTCCGAATGCAGAGGAAACAAACGAGTTAGCTTCAAATCTAAGCGAAACACATGATTTAGCTTCAAATCAATGCGATGTAAGAAGATTTAGCTTCAAATAAAAGCGAAACACATGCTTTATCTTCAAATCAATGCGATGTAGACGGTTTAGCTCCAAATAAAAGCGAAACACATGATTTAGCTTCAAATGAATGCGATGTAGAATGATTAGCTTCAAATCCAAAGGAGAAACACATGATTTAGCTTCAAATGAATGGGATGTAGAAGTTTTAGCTTCAAATCTATGCGATGCACAAGATTTAGCTTCAAATCAACGCGATGTAGAAAGTTTAGCTTCAAATCCATGCGATGCACAAGATTTAGCTTCAAATCAACGCGATGTAGAAGGTTGAGCTTCAAATAAAAGCGAAGCACATGTTTTAGCTTCAAATCAATGCGATGTAGAATGATTAGCATCAAATCCAAAGGCGAAACACATGATTTAGCTTCAAATCAATGGGATGTAGAAGGTTTAGCTTCAAATCCATGCGAAACACATGACTTAGGTTCAAATCAATGCGATGTAGAATGTTTAGATTCAAATCCATACGACACAAATGATTTAGCTACAGATACTTGAGATAAAAGTGATATAGCTTCAACTGCTTGCGAAACAAACGAGTTAACTTCAAATCCACGCGAAACACATGATTTAGCTTCAAATCAATGCGATGTAGGATGTTTAGCATCAAATCCATGCGATGCACAAGATTTTGCTTATAATCAATGCGATGTAGAATTTTTAGTTTCAAATCCATGCGAAACACAAGATTTAGGTTCAAATCAATGCGATGTAGACGGTTTAGCTCCAAATAAAAGCGAAACACATGATTTAGCTTCAAATGAATGCGATGTAGAATGATTAGCTTCAAATCCAAAGGAGAAACACACGATTTAGCTTCAAATGAATGGGATGTAGAAGTTTTAGCTTCAAATCTATGCGATGCACAAGATTTAGCTTCAAATCAACGCGATGTAGAAGGTTTAGCTTCAAATCCATGCGATGCACAAGATTTAGCTTCAAATCAACGCGATGTAGAAGGTTTGGCTTTAAATAAGAGCGGAACACATGCTTTAGCTTCAAATCAATGCGATGTAGAATGATTAGCTTCAAATCCAAAGGAGAAACACATGATTTAGCTTAAAATCAATGCGATGTAGAAGGTTTAGCTTCAAATAAAAGCGAAAAACATGCTTTAGCTTCAAATCAATGCGATGTAGAATGATTAGATTCAAATCCATGCGACACAAATGATTTAGCTACCGATACTTGAGATATAAGTGATATAGCTTCAAATGCAGACGAAACAAACGAGTAGCACCAAATCCATGCGAAACAAATGATATAGCTTCAGATACTTGCGATATATGCGATATAGCTCCGAATGCAGAGGAAACAAACGAGTTAGCTTCAAATCTAAGCGAAACACATGATTTAGCTTCAAATCAATGCGATGTAGAAGATTTAGCTTCAAATAAAAGCGAAACACATGCTTTATCTTCAAATCAATGCGATGTAGAATGATTAGCTTCAAATCCAAAGGAGAAACACATGATTTAGCTTCAAATCAATGGGATGTAGAAGGTTTAGCTTCAAATCCAAAGGAGAAACACATGATTTAGCTTCAAATCAATGCGATGTAGGATGTTTAGCTTCAAATCCATGCGATGCACCAGATTTTGCTTATAATCAATGCGATGTAGAATTTTTAGTTTCAAATCCATGCGAAACACAAGATTTAGGTTCAAATCAATGCGATGTAGACGGTTTAGCTCCAAATAAAAGCGAAACACATGATTTAGCTTCAAATGAATGCGATGTAGAATGATTAGCTTCAAATCCAAAGGAGAAACACATGACTTAGCTTCAAATGAATGGGATGTAGAAGTTTTAGCTTCAAATCTATGCGATGCACAAGATTTAGCTTCAAATCAACGCGATGTAGAAAGTTTAGCTTCAAATCCATGCGATGCACAAGATTTAGCTTCAAATCAACGCGATGTAGAAGGTTGAGCTTCAAATAAAAGCGAAACACATGCTTTAGCTTCAAATCAATGCGATGTAGAATGATTAGCATCAAATCCAAAGGAGAAACACATGATTTAGCTTCAAATCAATGGGATGTAGAAGGTTTAGCTTCAAATCCATGCGAGACACATGACTTAGGTTCAAATCAATGCGATGTAGAATGTTTAGATTCAAATCCATACGACACAAATGATTTAGCTACAGATACTTGAGATAAAAGTGATATAGCTTTAACTGCTCGCGAAACAAACGAGTTAGCTTCAAATCCACGCGAAACACATGATTTAGCTTCAAATCAATGCGATGTAGAAAGTTTAGCTTCAAATCCATGCGATGCACAAGATTTAGCTTCAAATCAACGCGATGTAGAAGGTTTGGCTTTAAATAAGAGCGGAACACATGCTTTAGCTTCAAATCAATGCGATGTAGAATGATTAGCTTCAAATCCAAAGGAGAAACACATGATTTAGCTTCAAATCATTGCGATGTAGTAGGTTTAGTTTCAAATAAAAGCGAAACACATGCTTTAGCTTCAAATCAATGCGATTTAGAATGATTAGCTTCAAATCCAAAGGAGAAACACATGATTTAGCTTCAAATCAATGGGATGTAGAAGGTTTAGCTTCAAATCCATGCGAAACACATGATTTAGCTTCAAATCAATGCGAAACACATGATTTAGCTTCAAATCAATGCGATGTAGAATTTTTAGATTCAAATCCATGCGACACAAATGATTTAGCTACAGATACTTGAGATATAAGTGATATAGCTTCAAAGGCAGACGAAACAAACGAGTTAGCACCAAATCCATGAGAAACAAATTACTTAGCTTCAAATCAATGCGATATAGAAGGTTTAGCTTCAAATCCAAGCGAATCACATGATTTATCTTCAACTGAATGCGATGTAGATGGTTTAGCTCCAAATCCATGCGATGCACAAGATTTTGTTTATAATCAATGCGATGTAGAAGGTTTAGTTTCAAATCCATGCGAAACACAAGATTTAGCTTCAAATCAATTCGAAGTACACGGCTTAAATTCGAATACATGCGAAAAAAATGGTTTAGCTACAAATACTTGTGATATACGTTATTTAGATTCAGCTGCATGCGAAAAAAACGAGTTAGCTTCAAATCTAATCGAAACACATGATTTAGCCTCAAATCAATGCGATGTAGAAGGTTTAGATTCAAATAAAAGCAAAACTCATGCTTTAGCTTCAAATCAATGCGATGTAGAATGATTAGATTCAAATCCATGCGACACAAATGATTTAGCTACCGATACTTGAGATATAAGTGATATAGCTTCAAATGCAGACGAAACAAACGAGTAGCACCAAATCCATGCGAAACAAATGATATAGCTTCAGATACTTGCGATATATGCGATATAGCTCCGAATGCAGAGGAAACAAACGAGTTAGCTTCAAATCTAAGCGAAACACATGATTTAGCTTCAAATCAATGCGATGTAGAAGATTTAGCTTCAAATAAAAGCGAAACACATGCTTTATCTTCAAATCAATGCGATGTAGAATGATTAGCTTCAAATCCAAAGGAGAAACACATGATTTAGCTTCAAATCAATGGGATGTAGAAGGTTTAGCTTCAAATCCAAAGGAGAAACACATGATTTAGCTTCAAATCAATGCGATGTAGGATGTTTAGCTTCAAATCCATGCGATGCACCAGATTTTGCTTATAATCAATGCGATGTAGAATTTTTAGTTTCAAATCCATGCGAAACACAAGATTTAGGTTCAAATCAATGCGATGTAGACGGTTTAGCTCCAAATAAAAGCGAAACACATGATTTAGCTTCAAATGAATGCGATGTAGAATGATTAGCTTCAAATCCAAAGGAGAAACACATGACTTAGCTTCAAATGAATGGGATGTAGAAGTTTTAGCTTCAAATCTATGCGATGCACAAGATTTAGCTTCAAATCAACGCGATGTAGAAAGTTTAGCTTCAAATCCATGCGATGCACAAGATTTAGCTTCAAATCAACGCGATGTAGAAGGTTGAGCTTCAAATAAAAGCGAAACACATGCTTTAGCTTCAAATCAATGCGATGTAGAATGATTAGCATCAAATCCAAAGGAGAAACACATGATTTAGCTTCAAATCAATGGGATGTAGAAGGTTTAGCTTCAAATCCATGCGAGACACATGACTTAGGTTCAAATCAATGCGATGTAGAATGTTTAGATTCAAATCCATACGACACAAATGATTTAACTACAGATACTTGAGATAAAAGTGATATAGCTTTAACTGCTCGCGAAACAAACGAGTTAGCTTCAAATCCACGCGAAACACATGATTTAGCTCCAAATCAATGCGATGTAGGATGTTTAGCTTCAAATCCATGCGATGCACAAGATTTTGCTTATAATCAATGCGATGTAGAATTTTTAGTTTCAAATCCATGCGAAACACAAGAATTAGGTTCAAATCAATGCGATGTAGACGGTTTAGCTCCAAATAAAAGCGAAACACATGATTTAGCTTCAAATGAATGCGATGTAGAATGATTAGCTTCAAATCCAAAGGAGAAACACATGACTTAGCTTCAAATGAATGGGATGTAGAAGATTTAGCTTCAAATCTATGCGATGCACAAGATTTAGCTTCAAATCAACGCGATGTAGAAAGTTTAGCTTCAAATCCATGCGATGCACAAGATTTAGCTTCAAATCAACGCGATGTAGAAGGTTGAGCTTCAAATAAAAGCGAAACACATGCTTTAGCTTCAAATCAATGCGATGTAGAATGATTAGCATCAAATCCAAAGGAGAAACACATGATTTAGCTTCAAATCAATGGGATGTAGAAGGTTTAGCTTCAAATCCATGCGAGACACATGACTTAGGTTCAAATCAATGCGATGTAGAATGTTTAGATTCAAATCCATACGACACAAATGATTTAGCTACAGATACTTGAGATAAAAGTGATATAGCTTTAACTGCTCGCGAAACAAACGAGTTAGCTTCAAATCCACGCGAAACACATGATTTAGCTCCAAATCAATGCGATGTAGGATGTTTAGCTTCAAATCCATGCGATGCACAAGATTTTGCTTATAATCAATGCGATGTAGAATTTTTAGTTTCAAATCCATGCGAAACACAAGAATTAGGTTCAAATAAATGCGATGTAGACGGTTTAGCTCCAAATAAAAGCGAAACACATGATTTAGCTTCAAATGAATGCGATGTAGAATGATTAGCTTCAAATCCAAAGGAGAAACACATGATTTAGCTTCAAATGAATGGGATGTAGAAGTTTTAGCTTCAAATCTATGCGATGCACAAGATTTAGCTTCAAATCAACGCGATGTAGAAGGTTTAGCTTCAAATCCATGCGATGCACAAGATTTAGCTTCAAATCAACGCGATGTAGAAGGTTTGGCTTTAAATAAGAGCGGAACACATGCTTTAGCTTCAAATCAATGCGATGTAGAATGATTAGCTTCAATTCCAAAGGAGAAACACATGAGTTAGCTTAAAATCAATGCGATGTAGAAGGTTTAGCTTCAAATAAAAGCGAAAAACATGCTTTAGCTTCAAATCAATGCGATGTAGAATGATTAGATTCAAATCCATGCGACACAAATGATTTAGCTACCGATACTTGAGATATAAGTGATATAGCTTCAAATGCAGACGAAACAAACGAGTAGCACCAAATCCATGCGAAACAAATGATATAGCTTCAGATACTTGCGATATATGCGATATAGCTCCGAATGCAGAGGAAACAAACGAGTTAGCTTCAAATCTAAGCGAAACACATGATTTAGCTTCAAATCAATGCGATGTAGAAGATTTAGCTTCAAATAAAAGCGAAACACATGCTTTATCTTCAAATAAATGCGATGTAGAATGATTAGCTTCAAATCCAAAGGAGAAACACATGATTTAGCTTCAAATAAATGGGATGTAGAAGGTTTAGCTTCAAATCCATGCGAAACACATGATTTAGGTTCAAATCAATGCGATGTAGAATGATTAGCTTCAAATCCAAACGAGAAACACATGATTTAGCTTCAAATCAATGGGATGTAGAAGGTTTAGCTTCAAATCCATGCGAAACACATGATTTAGGTTCAAATCAATGCGATGTAGAATGTTTAGATTCAAATCCATGCGACACAAATGATTTAGCTACAGATACTTGAGATATAAGTGATATAGCTTCAAATGCAGACGAAACGAACGAGTTAGAACCAAATCCATGCGAAACAACTGATTTAGCTTCAGATACTTGCGATATATGCGATATAGTTCCGAATGCAGAGGAAACAAACGAGTTAGCTTCAAATCTAAGCGAAACACATGATTTAGCTTCAAATCAATGCGATGTAGAAGATTTAGCTTCAAATAAAAGCGAAACACATGCTTTATCTTCAAATAAATGCGATGTAGAATGATTAGCTTCAAATCCAAAGGAGAAACACATGATTTAGCTTCAAATGAATGGGATGTAGAAGTTTTAGCTTCAAATCTATGCGATGCACAATATTTAGCTTCAAATCAACGCGATGTAGAAGGTTTAGCTTCAAATCCATGCGATGCACAAGATTTAGCTTCAAATCAACGCGATGTAGAAGGTTTGGCTTTAAATAAGAGCGGAACACATGCTTTAGCTTCAAATCAATGCGATGTAGAATGAATAGCTTTCAAATCCAAAAGGAGAAAACACATGATTTAGCTTCAAATCAATGGGATGTAGAAGGTTTAGCTTCAAATCCATGCGAAACACATGATTTAGGTTCAAATCAATGCGATGTAGAATGATTAGCTTCAAATCCATACGACACAAATGATTTAGCTACAGATACTTGAGATATAAGTGATATAGCTTCAACTGCTCGCGACACAACGAGTTAGCTTCAAATCCACGCGAAACACATGATTTAGCTTCAAATCTATGCGATGTAGGATGTTTAGCTTCAAATCCATGCGATGCACAAGATTTTGCTTATAATCAATGCGATGTAGAATTTTTAGTTTCAATCCATGCGAAACACAAGATTTAGGTTCAAATCAATGCGATGTAGACGTTTTAGCTCCAAATAAAAAGCGAAACACATGATTTAGCTTCAAATCAACGCGATGTAGAAGGTTTGGCTTTAAATAAGATCGGAACCACATGCTTTAGCTTCAAATCAATGCGATGTAGAATGATTAGCTTCAAATCCAAAGGAGAAACACATGATTTAGCTTCAAATGAATGGGATGTAGAAGGTTTAGCTTCAAATCTATGCGATGCACAAGATTTAGCTTCAATCAACGCGATGTATAAGGTTTAGCTTGAAATCCATGCGACACAAATGATTTAGCATCAGATACTTCGCGATAAGTGATATAGCTTCGAATGCAGATGAAACTAACGAGTTAGCTTCAAATCAAGCGAAACACATGATTTAGCTTCAAATCAATGCGATGTAGACGGTTTAGCTTTAATAAGAGCGGAACACATGCTTTAGCTTCAAATCAATGCGATGTAGAATGATTAGCTTCAAATCCAAAGGAGAACACATGATTTAGCTTCAAATCAATGGGATGTAGAAGGTTTAGATTCAAATCCATGCGAAACACATGATTTAGCTTCAAATGAATTCGATGTAGATGGTTTAGCTTCAAAGCCATGAGAACAATTGGTTTATTACTTGTGATATACATGATTTAGCTTCAACTGCATGCGCAACAAACGAGTTAGCTTTCAAATCCATGCGAAACACATGATTTAGCAGCAAATACTTACGATATGAATGATATAGTTTCAAATGCAGGCGAAACAAACGAGTAGCTTCAAATCCATGCGAAACAGTTGATTTAGCTTCAAATCAATGCGAAGTAGAAGGCTTGGCTTCAAATCCAGCGATTCGCATGATTTAGCTTGAAATCAGTGCAATGTGGAATGTTTAGCTTCAAATCCAAGCGATACGCATGATTTAGCTTCAAATCAATGCGATGTAGAAGGTTTAGCTTCAAATCCATGCGAAACAAATGATTTAGCTTCAGATACTGGCGATATTAGTGACATAGCTTCAAATGAAGGCGAAACGGTGGAGTTAGCTTCAAATCCATGCGAAACACATGATTAAGCTGCAAATTATGCGATGTAGAAGGTTTAGCCTCAAATCCATGCGACCACAAATGACTTAACTTCAAATACTTGCGATATGAGAGATATAGCATCAAACTCAGGCGAAAGGAACGAGTTAGCTACAAATCCATGCAAAACATATGATTTGGCAGCAAACCAATGCGATGTAGAAGGTTTAGCTTAAAATCCATGCGAAACACATGATTTAGGTTTAAATCAATGCGATGTAGAAGGTTTAGCTTCAAATCCAAGCGAAACACATGATTTGGCTCCAAATACATGCGACACAAATGATTTAGCTTCAAATACTTGCGATATAAAAGGCATAGCTTCAAATTCAGGCGAAACAAACGAGTCAGCTTCCAATCCATGCGTTACTCATGATTTAGCTTAAAATCAATGCGATGTAGAAGGTTTAGCTTCAAATAAAGCGAAACACATGCTTTAGCTTCAAATCAATGCGATGTTAGGATGATTAGCTTCAAATGCAAACGAGAAACACATGATTTAGCTTCAAATCAATGGGATGTAGAAGGTTTAGCTTCAAATCCATGCGAAACACATGATTTAGCTTCAAATCAATGCGATGTAGAATGATTAGATTCAAATCCATGCGACTCAAATGATTTAGCTACAGATACTTGAGATATAAGTGATATAGCTTCAAATGCAGACGAAACAAACGAGTTAGAACCAAATCCATGCGAAACAAGTGATTTATCTTCAGATACTTGCGATATAAGCGATATAGCTTCGAATGCAGAGGAAACAAACGAGTTAGCTTCAAATCTAAGCGAAACACGTGATTTAGCTTAAAATCAATGCGGTGTAGAAGGTTTAGCTGCAAATGAAAGCGAAACACATGCTTTAGCTTCAATCAATGCGATGTAGAATGATTAGCATCAAATCCAAATGAGAAACACATGATTTAGCTTCAAATCAATGGGATGTAGAAGGTTTAGCTTCAAATCCATGCGAAACACATGACTTAGGTTCAAATCAATGCGATTGTAGAAGGTTTAGCTTCAAATCCATGCGAAACAAATGATTTAGCTTCAGATACTGGCGATATTAGTGACATAGCTTCAAATGAAGGCGAAACGGTGGAGTTAGCTTCAAATCCATGCGAAACACATGATTTAGCTTCAAATCAACGCGAAGTAGAAGGCTTAGCTTCAAATCCATGCGAATCAAATGGATTAGCTACAAATACTTGTGATATACATTATTTAGATACAACTGAATGCGAAACAAATGAGTCAGCTTCAAATCCATGCGAAACACATGATTTAGATGCAAATCAATGCTATGTAGAAGGCTTAGCTTCAAATCATGCGAAACAAATGAATTAGCTTCAGATACTTGTGATATACATTATTTAGATACAACTGAATGCGAAAACAAATGAGTTAGCTTCAAATCCATGCGAAACACATGATTTAGCTACAAATCAATGCGATGTAGAAGGCTTAGCTTCAAATCCTTGCGAACAAATGAATTAGCTTCAGATACTTGCAATATAAATGATATAGCCTCAAATGCAGACGAAACAAACGATATAGCATCTAATCCATGCGAAACTAATGATTTAGCTTCAAATTAATGCGAACTAGATGTCTTAGCTTCAATCCATGCGAAACAAATGATTTAGCTTCAAATGAATTCGATGTAGATGGTTTACCTACAAAGCCATGAGAACAATTGGTTTATTACTTGTGATATACATGATTTAGCTTCAACTGCATGCGCAACAAACGAGTTAGCTTCAAATCCATGCGAAACACATGATTTAGCAGCAAATAATTGCGATATGAATGATGTAGCTTCAAATACTGGCGAAACAAACGACTTAGCTTCTAATCCAAGCGAAACACATGATTTAGCTTCAAATCAATTCGAAGTACACGGCATAGAGTCAAATCCATGCGAAACCAATGATATAGCTACGGGTACTTGCGATATAAGTGATTTAGCTTGGCGATGTATGTGGATTAGCATCAAATGCTGGCCAAACGAACGTGTTAGCTTCAAATCCATGCGAAACACATGATTTAGCTTCAAATGAATTCGATGTAGATGGTTTACCTTCAAGCCATGAGAAACAATTGGTTATTACTTGTGATATTCATGATTAGCTTCAACTTCATGCGCAACAAACGACTTAGCTTCTAATCCAAGCGAAACACATGATTTAGCTTCAAATCAATTCGAAGTACACGGCATAGAGTCAAATCCATGCGAAACCAATGATTTAGCTACGGATACTTGCGATATAAGTGATTTAACTTCAAATGCAGGCGAAAGAAAAGAGTTAGCTTCAATTCCAAGCGAATCACATGATTTATATTCAAATTAATGCGATGTAAAAGGTTTAGCTTCAAATCCAAGCGAAACATATGATTTTGATTCAAATCAATGCGAAGTAGAAGGCTTAGCTTCAAATCAATCCGAAACACATGGTTTAGCTTCAAATACCTGTGATATACATGATTTAGCTTCAACTGCGTGCGAAACAAACGAATGAGCTTCAAATGAATGCGAAAACACATGATTTAGCTTCAAATGAATTCGATGTAGATGGTTTAGCTTCAAAGCCATGAGAAACAATTGGTTTATTACTTGTGATATACATGATTTAGCTTCAACTGCATGCGCAGCAAACGAGTTAGCTTCAAATCCATGCGAAACACATGATTTAGCAGCAAATACTTACGATATGAATGATATAGTTTCAAATGCAGGCGAAACAAACGAGTTAGCTTCAAATCCATGCGAAACAGTTGATTTAGCTTCAAATCAATGCGAAGTAGAAGGCTTGGCTTCAAATCCAAGCGATTCGCATGATTTAGCTTCAAATCAATGCGATGTAGAAGGTTTAGCTTCAAATCGATGCGATGTAGAAGGTTTAGCTTCAAATCCATGCGAAACAAATGATTTAGCTTCAGATACTGGCGATATTAGTGACATAGCATCAAATGAAGGCGAAACGGTGGAGTTAGCTTCAATCCAAGCGAAACACAAGATTTAGATTGAAATCAGTGCAATGTAGAATGTTTAGCTTCAAATCCAAGCGAAACACATGATTTAGCTTCAAATCAATGCGATGTAGAAGGTTTAGCATCAATCCAAGCGAAACACATGATTTAGCTTCAAATCAATGCGATGTAGAAGGTTTAGATTCAAATCCATGCGAAACAAATAAGTTAGCATCAGATACTTGCGATATAAGTGATATAGCTTCAAATGCAGTGGAAACAAACGAGTTAGCTTCAAATCCATGCGAAACACATGATTAAGCTGCAAATTAATGCGATGTAGAAGGTTTAGCCTCAAATCCATGCGACACAAATGACTTATCTTCAAATACTTGCGATATGAGTGATATAGCATCAAATTCAGGCGAAAGGAACGAGTTAGCTACAAATCCATGCGAAACACATGATTTAGCTTCAAATACTTGCGGTATAAGTGACATAGCATCAAATGCAGGCGAAAAGGTCGAGTTAGCTTCAAATCCAAGCGAAACACATGATTTAGCTTGAAATCAGTGCAATGTAGAATGTTTAGCTTCAAATCCGCGCGAAACATATGATTTTGCTTCAAATCAGGGGTGTAGTAGAAGGCTTAGATTCAAATCCAAGCGAAACACATGATTTAGCTACAAATCAGTGCGATGTAGAAGGCTTAGCTTCAAATCCATGTGGAACGAAAATTATAGCTTCAAATACTTGGTAACTTAAGTGATATAGCTTCAAATGCAGCCGAAACAAACGTGTTAGCTTCAAATCCATGCGACACACATGATTTAGCTTCAAATCCATGCGAAACAAATGAATTAGCTTCAGATACTTGCAATATAAGTGATATAGCCTCAAATGCAGACGAAACAAACGAGATAGCATCTAATCCATGCAAAACCCAAGATTTAGCTTCAAATTAATGCGAACTAGATGTCTTAGCTTCAAATCCATGGGAAACAAATGATTTAGCTTCAGATACTGGCGATGTAAGTGATATAGCTTCAAATGCAGGCGAAACGTACGAGTTAGCCTCAAATCCAAGCGAAACACATGATTTAGCTTCAAATCAATACGATGTAGAAGGTTTAGCTTCAAATCCAAGCGAAACACAAGATTTAGCTTCAATCATTACGATGTAGAAGGTATAGCTTCAAATCCATGCGGAACATATGGTTTCGCTTCATATACTTGTGATATACATGATTTAGCTTCAACTACATGCGAAACAAACGAGTTAGCTTCAAATTCAAGCGATACACGTGATTTAGCTTCAAATCAGTGCGAATTAGAATGCTTAGCTTCAAATCCATGCGAAACGTATGATTTGGCTGCAAATCAATGCGATGTAGAAGGTTTAGCTTAAAATCCATGCGAAACAATAGATTTAGCATCAGATACTTGCGACATAAGGTCATATAGCTTTAACTACATGCGAAACAAACGAGTTAGCTTCAAATCAATGCGACGTAAAATGTTTAGCTTCAAATGTATTCGACACAAATGATTTAGCTTCAAATACTTGCGATGTAAATGATATAGCTTCAAATGCAGGCGATACAAACGAGAAATCTTTAAATCCATGCGAAACGAACGAGTTAGCTTCAAATCCAAGCGAAACACATGATTTAGCTTCAAATCAATACGATGTAGAAGGTTAGCTTCAAATCCAAGCGAAACACAAGATTTAGCTTCAAATCATTACGATGTAGAAGGTATAGCTTCAAATCCATGCGGAACATATGGTTTCGCTTCATATACTTGTGATATACATGATTTAGCTTCAACTACATGCGAAACAAACGAGTTAGCTTCAAATTCAAGCGATACACGTGATTTAGCTTCAAATCAGTGCGAATTAGAATGCTTAGCTTCAAATCCATGCGAAACGTATGATTTGGCTGCAAATCAATGCGATGTAGAAGGTTTAGCTTAAAATCCATGCGAAACAATAGATTTAGCATCAGATACTTGCGACATAAGTCATATAGCTTTAACTACATGCGAAACAAACGACAAAAACCACCAAAAAAAACG